>NC_045435.1:172420944-172453397 GCF_002776525.5 Piliocolobus tephrosceles | reverse complement strand
AAAAGACCAAATCTACGTCTGATTGGGGTGCCTGAAAGTGAGGGGGAAAATGGAACCAAGTTGGAAAACACTCTACAGGATATCATCCAGGAGGACTTCCCCAACCTAGTAGGGCAGGCCAACATTCAAATTCAGGAAATACAGAGAACGCCACAAAGATACTCCTCCAGAAGAGCAACTCCAAGACACATAATTGCCAGATTCACTAAAGTTGAAATGAAGGAAAAAATCTTAAGGGCAGCCAGAGAGAAAGGTCGGGTTACCCACAAAGGGAAGCCCATCAGACTGACAGCAGACCTCTCGGCAGAAACTCTACAAGCCAGAAGAGAGTGGGGCCAATATTCAACATTCTTAAAGAAAAGAATTTTCAACCCAGAATTTCATATCCAGCCAAACTAAGTTTCATAAGTGAAGGAGAAATAAAATTCTTTACAGATAAGCAAATGCTTAGAGATTTTGTCACCACCAGGCCTGCCTTACAAGAGACCCTGAAGGAAGCCCTAAACATGGAAAGGAACAACCGGTACCAGCCATTGCAAAAACATGCCAAAAAATGTAAAGACCATCGAGGATAGGAAGAAACTGCATCAACTAACAAGCAAAATAACCAGTTAATATCATAACGGCAGGATCAAGTTCACACATGACAATAGTAACCTTAAATGTTAATGGACTAAATGCTCCAATTAAAAGACACAGACTGGCAAACTGGATAAAGAGTCAAGACCCATCAGTCTGCTGTCTTCAGGAGACCCATCTCACATGCAGAGACATACATAGGCTCAAAATAAAGGGATGGAGGAAGATCTACCAAGCAAATGGAGAACAAAAAAAAAGCAGGGGTTGCAATCCTAGTCTCTGATAAAATAGACTTTAAACCATCAAAGATCAAAAGAGACAAAAAAGGCCATTACATAATGGTAAAGGGATCAATTCAACAGGAAGAGCTAACTATCCTAAATGTATATGCACCCAATACAGGAGCACCCAAATTCATAAAGCAAGTCCTTAGAGACTTACAAAGAGACTTAGACTCCCATCTAATAATAATGGGAGACTTCAACACTCCACTGTCAACATTAGACAGATCAACGAGACAAAAAGTTAACAAGGATATCCAGGAATTGAACTCATCTCTGCACCAAGCAGACCTAATAGACATCTATAGAACTCTCCACCCCAAATCAACAGAATATACATTCTTCTCAGCACCACATCGAACTTATTCCAAAATTGACCACATAATTGGAAGTAAAGCACTCCTTAGCAAATGTAAAAGAACAGAAATTATAACAAACTGTCTCTCAGACCACAGTGCAATCAAACTAGAACTCAGGACTAAGAAACCCAATCAAAACCGCTCAACTACATGGAAACTGAACAACCTGCTCCTGAATGACTACTGGGTACATAACGAAATGCAGGCAGAAATAAAGATGTTCTTCGAAACCAATGAGAACAAAGATACAACATACCAGAATCTCTGGGACACATTTAAAGCAGTGTGTAGAGGGAAATTTATAGCACTAAATGCCCACAAGAGAAAGCTGGAAAGATCTAAAATTGACACTCTAACATCACAATTAAAGGAACTGGAGAAGCAAGAGCAAACACATTCAAAAGCTAGCAGAAGGCAAGAAATAACTAAGATCAGAGCAGAACTGAAGGAGATAGAGACACAAAAAACCCTCCAAAAAATCAATGAATCCAGGAGTTGGTTTTTTGAAAAAATCAACAAAATTGACAGACTGCTAGCAAGACTAATAAAGAAGAAAAGAGAGAAGAATCAAATAGACGCAATAAAAAATGATAAAGGGGATATCACCACGGACCCCACAGAAATACAAACTACCATCAGAGAATACTATAAACACCTCTACGCAAATCAACTAGAAAATCTAGAAGAAATGGATAATTTCCTGGACAGTTACACTCTTCCAAGACTAAACCAGGAAGAAGTTGAATCCCTGAATAGACCAATAGCAGGCTCTGAAATTGAAGCAATAATTTAGACCCTACCAACCAAAAAAAGTCCAGGACCAGAGGGATTCACAGCTGAATTCTACCAGAGGTACAAGGAGGAGCTGGTACCATTCCTTCTGAAACTATTCCAATCAATTGAAAAAGAGGGAATCCTCCCTAACTCATTCTATGAGGCCAACATCATCCTGATACCAAAGCCTGGCAGAGACACAACAAAAAAAGAGAATTTTAGACCAATATCCCTGATGAACATCGATGCAAAAATCCTCAATAAAATACTGGCAAACCGGATTCAGCAGCACATCAAAAAGCTCATCCACCATGATCAAGTGGGCTTCATCCCTGGGATGCAAGGCTGGTTCAACATTCGCAAATCAATAAATGTAATTCAGCATATAAACAGAACCAAAGACAAGAACCACATGATTATCTCAATAGATGCAGAAAAGGCCTTTGACAAAATTCAACAGCCCTTCATGCTAAAAACGCTCAATAAATTCGGTATTGATGGACGTACCTCAAAATAATAAGAGCTATTTATGACAAACCCACAGCCAATATCATACTGAATGGGCAAAAACTGGAAAAATTCCCTTTGAAAACTGGCACAAGACAGGGATGCCCTCTCTCACCACTCCTATTCAACATAGTGTTGGAAGTTCTGGCTAGGGCAATCAGGCAAGAGAGAAAATTTGGGTACAAAAATAGAAGGAGTAAGTTCTAGTTTTTGATAGTATGGTGAGACAACTATAGTTAACAATAAAGTTATATATTTCAAATAGCTAGATGAGAAGCTTTGAATTATTCCCAACACATACACAAAAATGATCATTGCTTGGGGTGATGAATATCCCAATTATCCTGCATTTGATCATTACATATTGTATGCACATATCAAAATATAACACGTATGCCATAAATATGTACAACTATTATATATAATTAAAAAATTGTAAAATGCAATGAAAGCAGTGCGGGGAAATTTATAGCACTGAATATATATATTAGAAAAGAAGAAAGAGCTAAAATCAATAATCTAAGCTTTACCTTTAAGAAACTAGAAATAGAGCAAATTAAATTCAAAGTAAGCAGAAAAAAAGAAATAAAAATTGAACAAATCAATGCAAGTAAAAGCAGAAAATCAGGCTGGGTGTGGTGGCTCATGCCTGTAATCCCAGCACTTTGGGAGGCCAAAGTGGGAGGATCACTTGAGGACAGGAATTCAGACCTGGCAACATAGTGAGACCCTGTCTCTACAGAAATAAAATTTAAAAAGTAGCCGGGCACAGTGGTACACACCTGTAGTTCCAGTTACTTGGAAGGCTGAGGTGGAAGGGTTGGTTGAGCCTGGGAAGTCAAGGCTGCAGTCAGCCATGGTTGTGCCACTGCACTCCAGCCTAGGTGACAGAGTGAGACCTTATCTCAAACACACACACACACACACACACACACACACACACACATACACACAACCAAAAAACACCAGAAATTCAATACAGAAAATCAACAAAACCAAAATATTGTTCTTTGAAAAGATCAACGAAATCGATATCTAGCTAGGTGAACCAAGAAAAAGAGACAAAAGACACAAATTATTAATATCAAAAATTTTAGAAAAGGGGTCATCACTATTAATCCTATGAATATAAAAACAATAATAAAGGAATACTAAACAATTCTATGCCTACAAATCTGGTAACAGATAAAATGTACCAATTGCTCAGAAAGGCACAATCTGCCAAAAGCCACACAAAAAGAAATATACAATCTGAATAGGCCTAGGTCTATTAAAGAACCCGAACCAATAACTAATAATCTTCCAAAACATCAGACACCATATCCAGATAGGTTCGCTAGTGAATTCTGCCAAACACTCAGGAAAGTAATTACCCGAATTCTTTATAATTTCTTCCAGAAAACAGCAGAGGGTATACTTCATAACTCATTCTGTGAAGCCAGTTATTATCCAAATCTCACAACTAGGCAAAGACATCACAAGAAAGGAAAACTACTGACTAGTAACTATCATGAATATAGATGATAAATCCTAAACAAAATTAGAAAACTGAATATCAGCATATAAAAAATTATACACCATGACCAAGCAGGATTCCCAACTCGATTTATAAATTCAATGCAATCCCAATCAAAATCTCAGCAATTTATTCTTTTGGATAACAAACTAGTTCACAAGTACATATGGAAAGGTAAAAGACCAAAACAGCCAACACCATACTGAAGAAACAAAGTCAATGAACTGACACTACCCAATGTTAAGACTTACTATAAAGTAATCAGCCGGCATGGTGGCTCACGCCTGTAATCCCAGCACTTTGGGAGGCGGAGCTAGGCGGCTCACTTGAGGTCAGGAGTTCGAGACCAGCCTAGCAACATGGTGAAACCCCGTCTCTACTAAAAATACAAAAAAAATTAGCCACGCATGGTGGCACATGCCTGTACTCCCAGGTACATGGGAGGCTGAGGCAGGAGAACTGCATGAACCTGGGAGGCAGAGGTTGCAGTGAGCTGAGACTGCACCTCTGCACGCCAGCCTGGGCAACACAGCAAGACTCCATCTCAGAACAAAACAAAACAAAAGTACAGTAATCAAGGCGGTGTGGTACTGGTGAAAGAATAAACAGATAAATGGGACAGAATAGAGATTCCAGAAAAAGACTCACACAAATATAGTCAACTGCCCTCTAACAGTGGAGCAAAGGTGATTCAAGGGAGAAAGGACAGTCTTTTCAACAAATAATGCTGGAACAAGTAGATTTCAACATGCCAAAAAAATGAACCTATATAGTAGGGGACTTCATCAACTTGATAAAGGGCATTTATTAAAAACAACAACAACGACTGACAGCTAAAATACTCACTGGTGAAGGACTCCAAGTTTTTGCCTTAAAATCAGAAAGAAAGTAGAATGGCCACTTTCACCACTGTTATTCAATATTGTACTGTAAGTTCTAGAAGCAGTTACACAAGAAAATGAAATAAATCCATGTTGGAAAGAAAGAAGTAAAACTACACCTATTCACAGATGACATGATGTGTGATATGGTTTGGCTGTGTCTCCACCCAAAATCTCATCTTGAATTATAATACACATAATCCCCACATGTCAGGGGCAGGACCAGGTAGAGGTAATTGGATCATGGGGGCAGTTCCCCCATGCTGTTTTCATGATAGTGAGTGTCACGAGATCTGATGGTTTTATAAGCATCTGGTATTTCCCCTGCTTGCCCTCATTCCGTCCTGATGCCCTATGAAGAAGATGTCTGCTTCTCCTTTGCCTTCCACCATGATTATAAGTTTCCTAAGGCTTCTCCAGCAATGTGGAACTGTGAGTAAATTAAACCTTTCATTTATAAATTACCCAGTCCTGGGTATTTCCTATAGTAGTGTGAGAACAGGCTAATACAATCTGCTATATAGGAGATCCCCAAGAATCCACAAGAAAGCTACCAGCGCTATATACAAATTCATCAAACCTGTAGGTTGTAAGATCAATGCATAAAAATCAGTTGCGTTTCTCCATACCAGCAATGAACAATCCATAAAAGAAATTTAGAAAGGAATTCTATTTATAATAGTATCTAAAATAATAAAATACCTAGACATAAATCTAAGGAGATTGAAGACTTATAGACTGAAAATTACATGACACTCCTGAAGGAAATTAAAGAAGACATCAGTAAATGGAAAAGCATCCCATATTCATGGATCGGAAGACTTAATATTGTTAAGATGTCAAGACTACCCAAAGCAATCTACAAATTTAGCACAATCCCTATCAAAATTCTAATAACTTTTTTGCAAAAATAGAAAGTTCTATCCTCAAATTATTCTCAAGTTATTATGGAATTGCAAAGGACCCTGAATAGCTAAAGTACTGAAAAAGAACAACAAATGTAGAGGACTCACAATTCTTAGTTTCAAAACTTACTACAAAACTAGAGTAATCAAAATAGTGTGGGACTGGCATAAGGATAATCATATAGACCAAAGGAATGTACCTGACAGTCCATAAATAAAATCATACATCTATTGCCAATTTATTTTTGATGAGAGTGCCAAGATATTCAATGAGAAAACAGTCTCTTCAACAAATGGTGCTGGGATAACTGGATTTCCACATACAAAAAAATAAGCCGGGAGCCCTACCTCATATTTACTATATATAAAAATGAACTCTAAATTGATAAAAGACCTAAATATAAGCTAAAACCATAAAACTTTGAAGAAGACATAGGGGTAAATCTTTATGATCTTGGATTTAGCAATGTATTCTTAGATATGACATCATAAGGTAAACTGAACTTAATCAAAATTTAAACTTTTTATTTCTGCAAAAAAGTTCTTGGAATTTTGATAGGAATTGTGCTGAATTTGTAGAATGCTTTGGGTAGTCTTGATATCTTAACAATATTAAGTCTTCCAATCCATGAATGTGGGATGCTTTTCCATTTATTGAGGTACTCTTTAATATCCTTCATAAGCAAAAAAAAAAAGGTAAATTGGACTACATCAAAATTTGAAACTTCTGTACATAAAAGGACATTATGAAGAAAGTAACAACTGACAGAATGGGAAAAAATATTTGCAAATCATGTTATCTAGAATATACAAAGAACTCCTATAACTCAAGAACAAAATGATAAACCACCCAACTGAAAATGAGCAAAGTACTTGAACAGATAATTTGCCCAAGGAAATATACAAGGGGACAATAAGCACAAAAGATGCTCAACATCATTAGTCAGTAGGGAAATGCAAATAAAACCATATTAAGGTACCACTTCATACCCATTAGGATAGCTATTTTAAAACAAAAGAACAGAATACAGCAAGTGTTGACAAGGATGTGGCAAAATATGAACCCTTGAGCATTGCTGCTGGGAATGTAAAATGGTACAGTAACTGTGGAAGACAGTATCCAGGTTCCTCATAAAGTTACACAATATCACTCCTTGGTATATACCCAAAATAATTGAATCCATGGACTCAAACAGATACTTTTTTTTATCAATGTTCATTGCAGCATTATTTACAATAGCCAAAAGGTGTAACCAACTCGTATTCACTAATAAGAATAAATAAAAAAAATGTGGTAAAAATACACAACAGACTATTATTCAGCCAGAAAGAGTAAAGACATTCTGATATATGCTACAACATGGATAATCCTTGAAAACATTATGGTAAGTGAAATAAGTCAGAAACAGGACAAATATCAGGTAATTCCACTTACGTGATGTACCTACATAGTCAAATTCAGAGACAGTAAGTAGAATGGTAGATGCCAGTGGCTAAGGGGAAGTGGAAATGGGGAGTTACTGTTTAACGGGTACAGAGTTTCAGTTTGGGAAGATAAAGAGGTCTGGAGATGGATGGTGGTGATGGTTGCATAACAACGTGAAGGTACTTCAAAATGATTAAAATGGTAAATTTTATGCTGTGTGTATTCTGCTACAATAAAAAATACAATCTTTTTTTTGTGTGTGTGCATATACTTGGAGGTGGGGTGGCCATGGCAAGTCGATTTTTACCTTTAAGTGGAAAGGCAAAGTGTTAAACATAGGTAAACACTATTGAAAAAAACCAAAGTAGGAAGACTAGCTCTATTAGGTCTTACCATAAACCTACTGTAACTGAAACAGTGTGATACTGATACATGGTTAAACAATAAAACCAAGAGAAATCCAGAAACAAACCCACACATATCTGGACCTTAATTTATATCAGAGGTGACATTGTAGAACAGTGTATTTTCAATAATTAGCTCTGGAACAATTGGATACCCTCATATAAAATATCAAACTGGAAAAAAACTCAAATTGGACTCCAATTTTACACAATCAATTCATGTGGATTAAACACAAAAGACAAAAATATAAAGCTTTCAGAAGGTAATATAAAATAACATCTATATAATCTTGGGATAGAAAACGTTCTCTAAAAACATGGAAGAGGCTGGGCACAGTAGCTCATGCCTGTAATCCCAGCACTTTGGGAGGCCAAGGTGGGCGGATCATGAGGTCAGGAGATTCAGATCATCCTGGCTAACATGGCGAAACCCTGTCTCTACTAAAAATACAAAAAATGAGCCAGGCATGGTGGCGGGTGCATGTAGGGCGAGGCAAGAGAACAGTGTGAACCTGGGAGGCAGAGCTTGCAGTGAGCCAAGATCATGCCACTCCACTCCAGCCTGGGAGACAGAGGGAGACTCCATCTCAAAAAAACAAATCAAATCAAAACAAAACAAAAATAGAAGAACACTACCATGAAAATCAAGAATTTTGGTCCATAAACTAGAAAAAGACAGTTAAAACACACAAAATTATTGAAGAACTAAATTACCATACACTACACTTCCAGAGGGGCTTGTAGGAACATATAAAGAATTCCTCCCACATATGGAACAGACACATGGGCATATATCATGAAAGGTACTTCGTGAAAGTGAAAATCCAACTGGCAAATAATGTGGACAGGTATTTAACCTTATTGCTAGAAGGGAAATAAAAAGTAAAACAGCAATGAGTTATAAACCCACCAGAATGGCTAAGATTTAAAAGTCCTACAGTACAAAGTATTGGATAAATATATGGAACAACAGGAACTCCTATACACTGTTGGTGAGAGTAGAAACTGGTACCATCAATCCCTTTGGAAATGATTTTGCATTATCCAATAAAATTGAAAATAGGTATATACTATGATCAAATTAATCTACTTCTAGGTATACATACTAAAGAAATTCATGGACATATGCAGCAGGATATATGTACAAGTATATTCTCAAAAGTATCGTTTATAATAGCCCTAAACTGAAAAAAAAATGAACGTCAATTAACAGTAAAGTGGATAAGTAAAATCTTTAAAAGACAGAATGAAAGTAAATGAACTATACCTACATGCAATAAAGTGTATAAATTTCATTAAAAAATTAATAAGAGGTAAGAAAAATATAATTCAAAAATAGGCAAAATTAAGCCAACTGTTTAGGTATGCATTCATATGTGGTACAACTTGAGAAAGGCAGTGAAATTATCATAAGCCAGGATAGTCATTACCTCCAGAGGACAAGAAAGGATTATTTATCTAGAAGGGAACATAATAGCTCCTAGGGTGGTAGTAATGTTCTATCTCTTGAACTGGATGGTTCTAGAAATATGTATCCTACATACTCTTCTGTATAAGTGTTATACTTCACATTTTGAAAAAAGTGATGATAAAACACCACTCCATAGAGAAAAACAGTTATGCTGATGGGTTCAGGCTGCCAAGCAACCATATTATATTTCCCTAGTCCATTCCTCCTCCTACTCTCCTGGAATAATAGTATTTTATACCTCTGTTCTTAAAAGCTCCAATACCTCCTCCTCTGTCCTCACCCTCAGTTGGTGATTTCCTAAGTAACTGAGAGGAATGAAAGCAAAGAACATTTGCACAGACACACCACTACAAATACCCACCTATTGTGATTTTTTACCCACATATTCTACTTTCTCTTAGTTCAAGTCTCTATGATACTACCTAAGGCCAGTCCGCCTTTTTGTGCAAGAGATCCAATCTCCTCTTGCCTTCTCAAGAACACTACAGGAACTCTCCCATCTGTCACCTACATCATCAATTTCCTTTAGCAAACAAACATGCTGTTATTTCTTGACTCAACTTCCCCCACCAGCTATGACCCCATTTCTTTGCTCCTTTTTTTTAGTTAAACTTCTTTAAAAAATTATCTCCAATTCTTCTCTTTCCATTATCTCTTAAATCTACTACAATCAGATTTTTGGCATGATCACTCTGTCAACTGCTCATCAAGATCATCAATAGTCTCTAATGGTTAATACTGAGCTCTCATCTTACGTATGTTCAGGAGCACTGACACAGGTTAGCATTCCTTGCTCCCTGATAGATTTGCATCACTGGATTTCTGGTAAATCATGCTCTCCTGATTTTCTTCCTGTGTAATTGGTCACACCTTCTCAGTTTCCACTGCTGCCACTTCTGATTCCTCTTCTACTTAATGATGGTATGCCCCACAGTGTCTTTGGTATTCTTCTATCTGTACTCACTCTCTTGGTAATCTCATCCAGTCTAATGATATAAATATATTTTCGTGGCAGTATTTCCAGTTCAGACCTCTGTCTTAAACTCCAGACTCATTTCTAACATCTAATAGACATCTGAAATTCCATTATGTTCAATACCAACCTTCCAATTTCCCTGCTAAAACCTGCTCTTTCATACATTAACCATCCTTATTTCTATTTAAGGACTTTCCTTAAATAGACAGACCATCCATTTTGTTGTTCAGACCAAAAAATCTGGAGTCATCCTTGTCTCCTCTCCCAATATCCAGTCCATCAGTAAATTCAGTATATTCCATCTCCAAATATAGCCAGTATTTGAAGATTTCTTCTCCTCCACTGATAATCAGCCCAAGCCACATTTATATCACACCTGAATTACTACAATAACTTTCCTGTCTGTTCTGTCTACACCCTTTGCCCTCTAATAACCTATTCTTAATATGCCAGCAGAAGGATCCTTTTAACAGTTAACTGAGACATTCTCTCTCTCCTCTGTTCAAAATCCTACTATAGCTACCCATCTTACTCAGAGGAAAAGCCAATGACACGCATTCCCTTTAAACCCAGGACAATATCACCATTTTTTTAACTTTTTTTTTTTTTTTTTTTTTTTGAGATGGAGCCTTGCTCTGTCACCAGGCTGGACTGCAGTGGAGTGATCTTGGCTCACTGCAACCTCTGCCTCCCAGGTTCAAGTGATTCCCCTGCCTCAGCCTCCTGAGTAGCTGGTACTATGGCTAATTTTTTGTATTTTAGTAGAGACGGGGTTTCATCATGTTGGCCAGGATGGTCTCAATCTCCTGACCTCGTGATCCGTCTGCCTCGGACTCCCTAAGTGCTGGGATTACAAGTGTGAGTCACCGCGCCCAGCCTTTTTAAACATATTTTTAACACACAAAATGAAGCCTAAAAAAGTAATTCCTAATCTTCAAACTAGTTCTGGTCTATGTAGAAATCTTAACTAATCCAAGCTGGGCCCAGGGGCACATACCTATAGTCTTAGCTATGTGAGAAGCTGAGGTGGGATGATCACTTGAGCCCAGGAGTTCAAGCTCAGCCTGAGCAACACAGTGAGATGAGACCCCATCTCTTAAAAACAAAACAAAACAAAAAAACTGTTAACTAATCCACACTGTATAATGATAATGTAAATCACTGTATAATGATAATGTAAACGTAAAATGCAGTGCATTTTTAGAAATGTCTATTCATTATTTTAACATGATGTTCTTTTTCCTACTTTTTTGTTGTTAAGTGTTCTGTTTTTTAAATGTTAATGGTAAATGGCAGGTTTATAAAACATTTTATTATTTGAAAAATAAAAATGTGGCAGAACTATGTTTTATTGTCTTTTTCTCTATTTTCTCCCGCCACTCCCTACACTTTTTCACTGCTGAATTAAAAAACAGAATACTTTTGCTCGTATATGAAAATGAAGTCTGGGAAGTGCTAGCCAAAAGGATTTATCAAGTACATATCTGCACTAAAAGATCACTAAACCACAGAGAAACTATACTATAGGGGAAACTTACATTGGCTATGGTATTATAGTCACACCTCTCCTGTAGTTCTGTCAATACTGGCTATGTGATATTAAAATTCCTAATGTCCCTGACCCTATTTTTCCTCATCTATAAAGGGAAAATAATAATAGTATATAGTTCATAAAAGTAAGAAAATTAAGATGATATATATAAGTGATGATATATAACAGCTACCTATGTGTTTAATTAATACAACACTATACAGTGTTATACCATGGGAGACAGAATAGGAGGAAGGTAAGTGGGAGTAGTCCACCTGGTGCAGAAAAATATTTTATCCACTGACATTGTTTAGAACTAATGGCACATGGTGATAATATTTATAAGCATTTTGGTTAGTTTAATTATTGTTTTTAAATTATCTGCAGACTGTGCATCCCTCTCCTGCCTTCACTAGGTCATCACAGCAAAAAAGATCATCTCTCACATTCATTCTTAACTGAAAGTCTACTTAGCGTTAGGCAGAGTTTATGGTAGAGACACAGAAGGTAGTACAAGAGTATAGTCTTAAAAAGTCAGAAACAGGCCAGGCACAGTGGCTTACACCTGCAATCCCAGCACTTTAGTAGGCTGAGGTGGTGAATCACGAGGTCAGGAGTCCAAGACGAGCCTGGCCAAGATGGTGAAACCCCGTCTCTACTAAAAATACAAACATTAGCCAGGTACAGTGGCAGGGACCTATAATCCTGGCTACTTGGGAGGCTAAAGCAGGAGAATCGCTTGAACCTGGGGGGTGGAGGTTGCAGTGAGCCAAGACCACGCCACTGCACTCCAGCCTGGGTGACAGAGTGAGACTCCGTCTCAAAAAAAAAAAAAAAAAAACAGGAAAAAACAGATGCTGGAGAGGATGTGGAGAAATAGAAATCTGTTGTTTTCTCAGGAAACAACAGATGCTGAAGAGGATGTGGAGAAATAGGAATGCTTTTACACTGTTGGTGGGTGTGCAAATTAGTTCAACTATTGTGGAAGACAGTGTGGCAATTCCTCAAGGATCTAGAACTAGAAATACCATTTGATCCAGCAATTCCATTTGTGAGTATATACCCAAAGGCGTATAAATCATGCTACTATAAAGACACATGCACACGCATGTGTATTGTGGCACTATTCACAATAGCAAAGACTTGGAACCAACTCAAATGTCCATCAATAATAGACTGGACAAAGAAAATGTGGCACATATACACCATGGAATACTATACAGCCATAAAAAAAAAGATGAGGTCATGTCCTTTGCAGGGACATGGATGAAGCTGGAAACCATCATTCTCAGCAAAATATCACAAGGACAGAAAACCAAACACTGCGTGTTCTCACTCTTAAGTGGAAGGTGAACAATGAGAACACATGGACACAGGGAGGGGAACATCACATACCAGGGCCTGTTGGGGGATGGGGGGCTGGGGGAGGGATAGTTTTAGGAGAAATACCTAATGTAAATGACGAGTTTATGGGTGCAAACCAACATGGCACATGTATACCTATGTAACAAACCTGCACGTTGCACACGTGTACCCTAGAACTTAAGTTCACGTGTACCCTAGAACTTAAAGTATAATAATTTAAAAAAAAATTTTTTTAAAGAGTATAGTCATCCTGCAGTCTTAAATAAAGATAATTATTTAGAAAACAAATACTTACCTTTCTTGAATTTATGTACAGGAAGTTTCTTTAGTTGATCTTTACGAAGTCTGTTTCTTCTAGCTCTATGTCTATCCTGGACAAATTTTGTGATCTCAAAATAAAAGAGTAAAAAAGGAGTCAGATATTAAATGTGCAAATAGAAAGTGACCATTAAAATAAGAAATATCTTTTAAGTTTCTGCATAGCTACTGCAAATCAATTCAATTCATTTAAATTCAAACTGCAATAGTATTATTAATTAAAGCATTAAATCATATTAATGATTAGTTAACCCATAAATTAACCCTTGAATTTTTATTAATTGATCTTGATTACCTTTGATTTACTGACAGAGACATTATAAAAAACATACAACTGTCTGCCTGCAGAAATACAAATGGTAAACTATAGATTTTATAAAGACTCCAATGGGTTAAAAAAAAAAAAAAAAAGAATGGGGGCCGGGTGCGGTGGCTCACGCCTGTAATCCCAGCATTTTGGGAGGCCAAGGCAGGCGGATCATGAGGTCAGGAGATCGAGACCATCCTGGCTAACATGGTGAAACCCCATCTCTACTAAAAATATAAAAAATTATCCAGGCGTGGCAGTGGGCACCTGTAGTCCCAGCTACTCGGGAGGCTGAGGCAGGAGAATGGCGTGAACCCGGGAGGCGGAGCTTGCAGTGAGCTGAGATAGTGCCACTGCAGTCTGGCCTGAGTGACAGAGTGAGACTCCATCTCTAAATAAATAAATAAATAAATAAATAAATAAATAAATAAATAAATAAATAAATAAATAAATACAAAAAAATAAAAAAGAATGGGAAGGTTGATATTCCTATATATTATAAACTAATAAAAATTTCAAACATACACTTATTAGTTACTGCAGAATAATGGGCAGAAATAATGCAGAACACCTTTACTACAAATATTCAGAAATGCTGGATAAAATATACAAAATATTTTAAACTATAAATTGCTATGCTTGCAAAAATAAAAAGGAAGTACACAGGGCCAAAAACCAAATACCAAAAACACCTTCTGCAAAGGAAAAATTTGAATGACAAATTTAAGAACTTCTCTGCTCAAAAGGCACTGTTAAAAAAATAAAAGACAACTGAAGTGGGAGGATTGTTCGAGGCCAGGAGATCAAGACCAGCCTGGGGAACATAGTGAGACCCCCATCTCTAAAAAGAAAAAAAATTAGCCTGGTGCAGTGCCGTGTGCCTGCAGTTCCAGCTACTTTGGGGTTGAAGTGTGAGAATCATTTAAGTCCAGGATGTCAAGTCTGCAGTGATTTATGTTTGTGCTACTGTACTCCAGCCTGGGCAACAGAGTGAGAGCCTGTCTCCAAAACATAGATAAATAAATGAATACATAAATAAAATTTAAAAATTAAAAATAAAGATGAGCCACAGACTGAAATAAAATATTTGCAAATTGTATACCCAAGGGATTTGTATCCAGAATATATATAAAAAACTCTCAAAGTTCAATAATAAGAAAACAAGTTACCCAACAGAAAAAATGGACAAAATATTTGAAGATACTTCACCATACAAGACATACAAACAGCAAATAAGCTCTTGAAGAGATGTGCAATGTCAGTAGTCAATAGGAAAACAAAAATTCAAATCACAAATACTATAATACAATACACCTATTCGAGTGACTAAAATGTAAAAGACTGACTATACCAAGTGTTGGCATGGAAGTGGAGGAACTGGCACTCTCATACACTTCTGGTGGGATTGTAAAATGGTACAACCCCTTTGGAGAAGAGCTTGGCAATTTCTTATGAATCTAAACACACACTTATCCTGTGACCCAACTGTTCCACTCCTAGATATACTTACCCAATAGAAATGAAAGCATATTTCCATACAACAAATGTCCATGTCAGCTTTATTTGTAATAGCCAAAAACTAGAAACAACCCAAATGTTGATCAATAGGTAAATGAGTAAACAAATCATGGTATATTCACACAATGGAATACATCTCAGCAATAAAAAGGAATGAATAATCCATGTACTCAATAACATGTATAAATCTCAAAATAATTATGGTGACAGAAAGACAGATACAAAAGAGTACAGACTTTATGATTCCATTTACACAAAGCTGTAGAAAATGCAAAGCAATCTATAGTGACTAAAATCAGATTTGTAGTTGCCTGGGCATGGAGAAGGGTGGCGAGGGGAGGATGAAGGAAAAGTTGGAAGGTGAAGAAGGAAGGCATTGCCAAACTTTTTAGGGTGGTTAATATTTCATTATCTTGACTGTGGTGGTGGTGGTTTCGCAGGTATATACATACATATCTGTTACATATGTGTATGATATGTGTGATATATATGTGATATACATATGCATATGTGATATATATGTGATATACATATGCATATGTGATATATATGCATATAAACCTATGTCGAAACTTACCAAAGTGTACAATTTAAATATGTGTAATTTATTATATCAAATCATACCTCCATAAATTGTTTTAAAGTTTAATGGTAACCACTAAAAGAAGAGCAATGTAACGCAAATTTTCATATCAATAGGAAAAAGAAAGTAAAAGTTATTAATGCAAATTTACACAGAAGAAAAAACAGAATAAAAAGTAAACAACAGAAATTAATCCAAATACATGTGTGACCACAATATATGTTAAATGGATTAAATTCACCAGTATTTAAAAGGAGTGTATCACATTGTATAAGAAAAAAATTTCAATCATATGCTATTTACAAGACACAAGATTAAAACTGAATGATACATTAGGACAAAAATAAAAGTAAAAAATAAAGGGATAGGACCAGGTGCAGTGGCTCACACCTGTAATTCCAGTGCTTTGGGAGGCCAAGGCTGAAGGACTGCTTGAGCCCAGGAGTTTGAGACTAGCCTAGGCAACACAGAGAGGCCCCATTTCTACAAAAAAAAATAAAAACAATTAGCTGGGCATGGTGATGTGCGCCCCTAGTCCCAGCTACTTGGGAGGCTGAGGTGGGAGGATCACTTGAGGTTATAGTGAGCTATGATTGTGCCACTGCACTCCAGCCTGGGTGACAGAGCAAGACCCTGCATAAAATAACCAAATTAACATAAAAAATAAAATAAAGGGATAAAGATCTACCATGAAAATATTAAGCAAAAGAAGCCTAGAATATCAAGCAAAATAGAATTTAAGGAAAAAAGCATCATTAGGAGAGTCATGACAACAATAAAAACAACACCTCATCTAGAAACAAGAGTGAAATACATACATTCACAAGCTCAGCAACTTATAGCGTAAGCACACAAAAAACTGTTAAGACTATAGACCTGTGCTGTCCAATTTTGGTAGCCACCAAGTACATGTGACTACTGAGCACTTGAAACATAGATAGTCTGAATTGGGATGTGCTGTAAGTATAAAGTAGACATCAGATTAGAAAGACACTGTACAAAAAGAATGTAAAAATATCATATATTTGTATTAATTGAATGTTGTTATATATTTTAGATTTACTGGGTTAAATATAATATTAAAATTAATCTCATCTGTTTTCTTTTTTTAACCTTTTAAATTTGGCTACTAGAAAATTTAAAATTATAATAAAATGTGGCTCATAATATTGTTCTATTCTTAGCGCAGCTTCAGAAAATAGAAAAAGAACGCAGAAAATTATTAACGATCGTGGTGATGGTTGTGTAATTCTGCAAATAAAATTATTGAATTGTGCACTTAAATGAGTTAATTTTAAGTTACGTTAATTATATCTCAATAAAACTGTTAAAAGACTAGACAAAACAAATTCACAAGTTCGAACTAATGAACACAGAACTGCCCTTCGTGTCTTTTCACGCACAGGGAATGTTTACAAAATTTAATCAGAAAACCATGCCACAAAGGAGGTTTTTGAAAATAACCAAAGAATCCATAACATACAATGTTTTCTTACCTCAACACAACTGAATTAGAAATCAATAGGAAAAAAATACATATTTTGGAAATGTAAAACTGTACTGAAATAATTTCATAATGAATATCTACTTTTCTGAGGGGGTGTTATAATCAGCATGCCACCTAGATTCTAAATAACTTCAGAAATAAGACCATGAACTGGCCAGAAGGGGGAAGGTGAAACAACTAACTCACTGGAGAGAGAAACAGAACTTTTTGTACTTGTTTCAGCAACACATATACTAAAATTGGAATGATACAGAGAAGATTAGCATGACCCCTGTGCGGTGCAAGAAACAGAATTTTTTATTGAGCAATAGAATTAGGTTGCCTTAGCCACTCAGATATAGACAAAGACAACTTTGGAATGAAGTAGGCCTTCCCTTTACCCTGTCGCAGAATTGCAGAACCAGCCCTAACCCTGGAGGAGCTGAATCAACATCTATGTCCCAAAGTCAGGTTAATAACAAAACAAAGATGGTGGAGCTGAGCCAAGCGTGCCCAATTTATTCTTCCTAAATATGCCACACAGATAAGATACTTTATCTCCTCTAAGGTGGAAACAGTAAATGGGCAGAGAAGGGCTAAGAGTTATAGTAACTGAGTTCCCCCTTCATATGGATTGAAACATTAAGAGTGATAAAGAAACATCCTACATTAAAACGAAAAACTTAAATTTAAGTCGAATGAAAACAAGAATTTTCCTTATCAAAAATTGTGAGTTTCAGCTAAAGTTATTGTTGTAGAAAAATTTATAACCTAAATGCATATGCTAGAAAGAAAAAAATAAGCATTTGGCTGAATAAAGTAGAAAAAGAAAAGCCATACAACCAGACAAGGTAGAAGAAAGAAAATGATAAGAACAAAAATTCATGATAAAGATAAAGAAAGTAAAGAATTTAGCATTAAGTTCTACCAAAATGTATGCAGCTTAACATTGGGGATTTTTACCGATTTTGTTTACTGATGAATCTGTAGACCCTTGAACAGTGCCTAGTTCATCATAGGTACAGAATAAATATTTATTGAATGAAAACCTACTTCTATGAAAGACTAATAAGGCAATAATTTCTGACAACATTGTGAAAGGCACAGATGGATATGAATAAAAATAACTTATTCCACAAATAGAAATTCTCTGTTATTTGAGTATATGAATATTATAAATCACTTTATTCCACTACACTTGGAAACAGGAAATTTCTTAGAAATACAATTTAGTAGGAACTGGAAAACCATCTGAATGTCTATATAACTATGAAAAAGTCACTAGACCTAGATGATTTTATATGCATCCTCTACAAAAATGTCAAGTAATAGATAACCCAAATTTTCTTAAAAAAAAAAAAAAAACTATTTTAGAAAGTAAGAGAAAGCTTTAGTTTTATTAGCTATAATTTTGATTGTCTAGTTTTTTTTAAATTATGGTAAAATATACACAACATAAACCTTACTATCTCAACCACGTTTAAATGTACAGTTCCATGGCTTAAGTACATTCATACTGTTGTGCTACCATCACTACCATCCATTCAGAGACTTCATCTTATTAAGCTGAAACTCTGTATCCATTAAACAATAACTACTCCCCCTTCCTCAGTCCCCTCAGTTCCTGGCAACCACCATTCTAGTTTCTGTCTCCATGAATTTGGCTACTCTAGGTATGTCGTATAAGTAGAAGCAGTATTTGTCCTTTTGCGACTGGCTTATTTCACATAGCATAAAGTCTTCAAGGTTCATCTATGTTGTAGCATGTGTCAGAATTTCCTTCCTTAAAAACACTGAATAATATTCCATTGTATGTATATTCCGCATCTTGTTTATCCATTCATCCGTCAATGTACACTTGGGTTGCTTTCATCGTTGGCTATTGTAAATAATATTGCTATGAACATGGTGTACAAATATCTATACGAGTCTTTGCTTTGAATTCTTTTTGGTATATACCCAGAAGTGGAATTACCAGCTCGTATGGTAATTCCATGTTTTATTTTTTGAGGAGTTGCCATACTGTCTTCTTTAGTGGTTGTTCCATTCTAGCTTCCTACCAACAGTGCTCAAGGGATTGTCTAGTTTTGATGTCAAGGTTATTCTGGCCCCATAAAACCAAAGCTTTCTCTTACCTGAATATTCAGATTGCTAATATTCTAGGATTTTTACATCGATGTCCAAGTATAAAAAATTAATCTATATTAGAAATCTGAATAATCCAGAGATGTAAGGGCAAAATTTATACATCATAAACAGGATTTATCCACAGACTATATGGAATTTCAAAATTTACAAAGCATATTAATGTAACCCAACATAAACATGATAAAAGAAAGAAAAATCAATTATTACTACAACAGATGAAAGACATATAATCCAGTACCCCATTTTAAAAAGTCAAGCAAATAAAAATCTGATTTATGTCCAGGACTTATACTGCTTTTTCCCTCTTATTTTCCCAAAAAATATAGTATAGCACAAGGTTAAAGGAGGTAGAACAATAGACATCCATTTCCTGTTCTTGACTTTTTTTTTTTTTTTTTTTGAAACGGAGTTTCGCTCTTGTTGCCCAGGCTGGAGTGCAATGGCAAGATCTCAGCTCACTGCAACCTCCGCCTCCTGGGTGCAAACGATTCTCCTGCCTCAGCCTCCCGAGTAGCTGGGATTGAAGGTGCCCGCCACCATGCCCAGCTAAATTTTCTATTTTTAGTAGAGACAGGGTTTAACCATATTGGCCAGGCTGGTCTTGAACTCCTGACCTCAGGTGATTCGCCTGCCTCAGCCTCCCAAAGTGCTGGGATTACAATGTGAGCCACCATACTCGGCCCCGCTGTTCTTGACTTTCAAGGGAAGGCTTCTAGCACTTCACCATTTAATAATGTTTATTTTAAGTTTTTAGTCTATATTCTTTCTCTGTATAAGGATATTTACTTGTACTCCTGGTTTTCCAAGGGTATTTTCATTCGTTTGTTGTTTGGTTTTCTAACTTACTCTCTACTTTCTTGCTTCTACGTTGAAACCCCAAGGGAATCAACAAACAAATTACTGTAATGGAATTTGGTACACGATTACATGATTAATGATTAATGACATGATTACATGATTAATATATAAAAATCAATAATGTCCTCTGACCAAACCTTGCTTTCCAAATACAACTCTCTAATTAAAAAAACCAAGACTCCTTGGGAAAAGGTCTGATGCTAGGGGTGGGACAAGAAAAATATAAAAAGAAGCATCTTATAGTATAAGACAGTAGTCAAGAAGTGCTTAATAATCATTTAAAAAGGGATAGCACCGAATCCAAGGAACATAGGATCCAGCATGACAACAGCCAAAGTTAAACAATTTAAAAACAATCAAAAACCAAAAATAACGTATGAATAGTACTAGATTATAACCTAAGTGTAAAATAAATATACATGAGTGCATACTAATGAAAGTGGTTGGTTGAATAAATAAATGCTGAGAAGAGAAAAATCTTCCTTGCAGAAGAATTTCAGATAATGCAGATATGCCCTCCCCTTCCCCCACCTTAAGAGTGGGCTATACTTAGTGCCTCACTTCTAAAGAAAGAACAGAGTAGAAAAAGGAAAAAATATTAACTTTATAATGGAGAAATTCAGCAAACACTACCTTAACCAAGGAATGAAGGTTAGCATCATCAGTGATGTTCTACAGATATCATATACCCCCAAATATGATGTGATGAGAAGGGCACTTCACCTCTGTGATACTCTTTTGAAAAACCTGTAGCCTTGTCTAATCATGAGAAAAAAATCAGGCTGAGAGACATTCTACAGGATACCTGGCTAGTACTCCTCAAAACTATCAAGGCCATGAAAAACAAGAACAGCAAAATTGTCATAGACCAGGGGGAAGACAGGATAATGAAACACAATGTGGTATCCTAGATTTGATCCTGGAACAGAAAGAGTACATTAATGAAAAACCTGGTAAAATCCAAAATGCAGAGTTTAGTTAATAGTAATGTACCAATGTCAGTTTCTTAGTTTTGACAAAAGTCTCCTGGCGATGTAAAATTTTAACAATGTGGGAAAGTAAATGAGGGATGAACAGGAATTCTCTTCTTTGCAAACTTTCTGTAAATCTTAACATTATTCCAAAATTAAACATTCAATAAAAAGCAATGCTCTAATACTCAAATATATGAATAACCAATTATAAAATATAATTTCAAAAATCCCTTTTATGGTAGCAAGAAAAACTATATGTGTGATAAGTCTAAAAGAAGACATGCAAAACATTTATAGAAAAATTATTGTTCAACTGATGAAAAGACCTAAATAAGTAAATTTAAAAATACGATAGCATGATAGAAAGACTGAATATTTTAAAGATAGCATTTAATCTTTAAACTAATCTATGAATTCAATATAATAATAAATGTACTGAATATTAAAATACATATTCTTTATGACAAAGAAGTTGGCAAGAATAGTGGGACTGTTTTATATCTTTGCAAATCTATTTTAATATCTGTAAAAATAGAATACAGAGGGATTTTCAAACTGCTTTTGTTTTCAAGTATTTTGATATTGCACATCACGTAGCCTCTAGAAACTTTTACTACACGCCTCTAAGAGAATGAGAGTAACAAAGGCAAATATTACCTTAATATTATTATGTAAATAATTTTGACCTTGCAGACCTATTAATAGTCCTGTGACCATACTTTGATAATCACCATTACGGAGAAATAATATGTCATTCCCCCTTAACCTTAAGCTCTCACATTATTCTTTTCATACTTTAATATAAAAATTTTCAAACATACAGAAGAGTTGAATTTTATAATAAATACCCATATATCCACCTGAATTCTACAATTAACATTTTACTATGCTTTTTGTCACATCTCTATTTAGCCATCAATACATCTTACTTTTTCCTCTTATTTTTTTACAGTGTATTTTAAAGTAAGTTGCAGATATCAGTGTACTTTCCCTAAAATACTTTGGCATGCAAATCACTACTCAGTTTAGTAAATTTTTTTTTACAGTTCGTTTTCTTTTGAGGTAAAATTTACATATAATGAAATGTACAACACAATTGATTTTGTGAATCCAGACAAATGCCATGCATTTTTGCAACCCACATCTCTATCAAGACACAGAACATGACTGTCATCCCCCAAAAGTTCCCTCATACTCTTTTCAGTAAATCGATCACTTCTCTCTAACCCCCCAGAGAAAATCACCATTCCTATTTTTTCTATTCACATTATCTTTGTTTTGTCTAGAACTTCATATAAATGAATTTATACAATATGTACTCTTTTATGTACCTATTGTTTAAATTCTCTCACTTGATACAATGTTTTTAGATTCATCCATACTATTTTTTAAAAATTATTAAAAGTTAATGTACCTACCATGAAAATGACTATTAAGATGAGACAGATGCCCACTATGATAAGGAAGGGAATTAGGTAGTATTCCAAAGGAAGACTAAATTCTGGAACTAAGATAAGGTGGCCCCTAGAAGAAAACAAAAATCAACAATTGAAGAATTGTTAAATTCTGATGTTAATTAAAAACAGGAAAAAATATTTTTAAAAACAGACATATAGACATTACAATTAAATCCACTACACACATTTCATTTTCTAAAATACGACTTCCAATAATTTAAGGAATGCTTTCTACATCTTTAAGTCTATTTTACATATTTTTCCTAATAGCATGCCTATATGATTAAACTGTGTAAAGAAAACTAGCCAATCAATACTTACTGTGTCTATCCTGGAGATATGTTATTTATTTATTTATTTTATTTTACTTTATTTTTTTGAGATGGAGCCTTGTTCTGTTGCCCAGGCTGGAGTACAGTGGTGCAATCTCAGTTCACTGCAACCTCCACCACCGAGGTTCAAGTGATTCTCCTACCTCAGCCTCCTGAGTAGCTGGGATTATAGGCGCCTGCCACCATACCCTGCTAATTTTTGTATTTTTAGTAGACAAGGTTTTGCCAAGGTGGTCTTGAACTCTTGACCTCAGGTGATCTACCTGCTTTGGCCTCCCAAAGTGCTGGGATTACAGGCGCGAGCCACCACGGCAGGTCTAGAGATGTTGTTTATTGAATTTAGTAACTGGAGCAAAAGTTGTATTTTATATGTAAAATCATGGCAGTACCTTGGGTACCAAAAAGAACCTCCACTTCAATCAAATTACTGTTCATAAGTTCTTCCTATGGAAAAACTCTAGAGTCAGCATTGATAATTATGCTTTTCCTCCCTATCTGCTTTACATGTGTCTGTTGTACCAGGTACAATGGATACAGGTCCTATACTCGACAATTATCTATGAGATACGGAATGAAAAACTGGTCAAATAATTCATAAGAGTTACAGCTTCCCATATATCCCTCACCTTCTCCACCACTGGACTGAAAAAAACTACAGAAATGTGTATGTTGTAAGGTGGGGAATAGGAAATGCTACATGCCTTAATTCTCATTTGTCATTAACCATGTTATTACTGTGACATTATCATTACAAAAATTGACAGGGACCCATGAAATAAAACTGTAATCAAAATAAGCGCATCATGTTGCATGAGGAAATTTTACATGGCATCAAAGCTCTGCATTAAAAATTGACAGGGACCCATGAAATAAAACTGTAATCACAATAAGCACATTGTGTTGCATGAGGAAATTTTACAAAGCATCAAAGCTCTGCATTAAAAATATCCTTAGTTTAGGGAAGAGTCTGGATAATTTTCAGTAATACGACAGATATGACAGATCACTCCATTGGGTTCACTGTGCTACTAGACTAGTATGGTGCCAGCAAAGCTACTCTGTTATCCACTGCTAGTTAATTTTTTAGGTAGTGAAGCCAGGTATTTCATAACAGAAAGGTTCAATGCGAAACAATCGTTCTCAGTATAAAGGAAAATAAAAACAGGTTTACTTCTTTCCTCATACAGAGGTGCTTAGGACACAACAGCACTTGAGACAAATAACATGAATGCAACTTATTTCTTTCCGAGGCTATTTTTAAATCTTCACGCTACTATTTCTTATACACACACACAAGGGGCTCTATCAAGCTTCAACAAACAACAAAGATAATACCAGTAATTTCCCCCAATAATTTAAACTTTCCAAAAATTGCTACGATTGCTAGAATACAAGTAGCTTTTTACTTCAATCACTTTCCAGTAGAATGGGGGATGACAAAAGGATTTCACACACATTTGTACAGCTTTGCACAAAATACTAAAGTAACTAACAGATCGTCAGTGTAAAAAGAAAATCAGCAGCAGCAGGACCTACGCTGCTCTATTTAATGCCATCTCTTCCAGCACCAGGTCAGCCAGCTTTGCAAACAATATCCCTGTTCTCCGCACATACCCTCTGAAACTGTCCTGAGCCAATGGGACTAAGAGATGACAACATGCTAGCAGTCCTCGATGTCGGTGCCTCCTCAGGCTCAGCGTCCACTCTGGCGGCGCTTGAGGAGCCCTTCAGCCTGTCATGGCACTATGGGAGCCCCTTTCTGGGCTAGCCGAGGCCGGAGCCGGTTCCCTCTGCTTGCGGGGAGGTGTGGAGGGAGAGGCGCGGGCGGAAACCCGGCCTGGGCCTGCGCTGCAGCGCCAGGGGCCAGCGCAAGTTCCGGGTGGGCGTCGCGTGGGCTTGGCAGGCCCTGCACTCAGAGCAGTCAGCCAACGCTGCCAGGCCCGGGAAGTCAGGGTCTTAGCACCCGGGCCAGCAGCTGCAGAGGGTGCGCCGGGTCCCCCAGCAGTGCCAGTCCACCAGCGCTGCTCTCGAATTCTCGCCTGGCCTCAGCTGCCTCTCAGTGGGGTAGGGCTCCGGACCTGCAGCCAGCCATGCCCCAGCCTCCCCAGGACAGTGGGGTCCTGCAGCCCCAGCCCCCCGACTAGCGCTGCCCCCTGCGCAGGGGCACCCGGTCCCATCCAACGCCCAAGGGCTGAGGAGTGCGGGCACGAGGCGCAGGAGTGCCAGGCAGCTCCGCCTGCAGCCGTGGTGCGGGATCCACTAGGTGAAGCCACCTGGGCTCCTGGGTCTAGTGGGGACTTGGGGAACCTTTATGTCTAGCTAAAGGATTGTACATACACCAATCAGCACTCTTTCAAAATGGATCAATGGATGTGGGTGGGATCAGATAAGGGAATAAAACAGGCTGCTGGAGCCAGCCAGCGGCCACCCACTGGGGTCCCCTTCCCCACTGGAAGCTTCGTTCTTTCACTCTTTGCAATAAACCTTGCTGCTGCTCACTCTTTGGGTCCACACTGCCTTTTTATGAGCTGTAACACTCATAAAGGTCTGACGCTTCACTCCTGAGGCCAGTCCTGCAAAGGTCTGACACTTCACTCCTGAGGCCAGTGAGACCAAGAACCCACCAGGAGGAATGAACAACTCTGGAGGGGAGGAACGAACAACTCCAGATGCACCATCTTAAGAGCTGTAACACTCACCATGAAGGTCTGCAGCTTCCCTCCTGAGGCCAGTGAGACCAGGAACCCACCAGAAGGAAGAAACTCCGAACATGTCCAAACATCAGAAGGAACAAACTCCAGACACACCATCTTTAAGAACTGTACCACGAGGGTCTGTGGCTTCATTCTTGAATTCAGCGAAACCAAGAACCCACCAGTTCTGGACACAGTACCACTTTTAAGTATAACAGCCTTTCCATGAGACACTAATCCTCTACAACCTCCCTACCCCACAGCCACTAACCTGCTATAAATTAACACTGTTGGGGTTTAGAAGCCAGACTATTGCATATCCTAAATTCAACCCATTGTAACTTAGTATCTCAGCAGTAGGAAGGCTTACAACTCTCATATTCTTTTTCTTCTCTTTTTATGTTTATGACTTCCTAAGGCACATTCAGCCTTGATGAGATAAATAAATCCTGTTCTATGAGACAAGCCCCAGGGTTGCTCAGAAATAAAGAGAGCTTCTAGGTGAGAAGGAGCAAGCTAAAATAACAAATCAGGGCCAGGCGTGGTGGCTCATGCCTGCAATCCCAGCACTTTAGGAGGC
This sequence comes from Piliocolobus tephrosceles, assembly GCF_002776525.5. NCBI lineage: Eukaryota > Metazoa > Chordata > Mammalia > Primates > Cercopithecidae > Piliocolobus > Piliocolobus tephrosceles. The sequence goes on along the minus strand of NC_045435.1, from coordinate 172,427,168 downwards.
CAAGAGGGGCAGATCAGGAGGTCAGGAGACTGAGACAATCCTGGCTAACATGGTGTTAGCCTGTCTCTACTAAAAATACAAAAAAAATTAGCCAGGTGTGGTGGTGGGCGCCTGTAGTCCCAGCAACTTGGGAGGCTGAGGCAGGAGAATGGCGTGAACCCAGGAGGCAGAGCTTGCAGTGAGCCAAGATCACGCCACTGCACTCCAGACTAGGCGACAGAGCGAGACTCCATCTCAAAAAAACAAACCAAAAAACAGAACAAATCAGGAAGTCCCAGTGAACTAGGAACTTCCTGTGTGTTTGTAACTACAGAAATGGAATCAATTCCAGAATTTCCTAGTAAGCATTATGCTAAGATTCATATGCCCACGTTCTAAATCTAATATTCTACATATCCTATTAATGCTCTCCATTAGAAACTAAATACCATTTTAGTTTACTGTCAAGATATGCTGCGAGGATTTTAAAGGGTCAACAATTGATAAAAAAATTTTGAGCATCTCGCCTGTAATCCCACCACTTTGGAAGGCCAGGGTGGGTGGATCACTTGAGGTCACAGGAGTTCGAGACTAGCCTGGCCAACATGGCAGAACCCCACTTCTACTACAAATACAAAAAAAAAAAAAATACAAATAAAAATAAAACAGGCATGGTGGCCAGCACCTGTAGTCCCAGCTACCCCAGTGGCTAAGGCTAGAACCGTAGCTTGAACCCAGGAGGCACAGGTTGCGGTGAGCTGGGATCCCACCACTGCACTCCACCCTGGGTGACATAGTGAGGCTCTGTCTCAAAAAAAAAAAAAAAAAAAAAAAAAGGTTTTGAGCATCTTGAATCAAAAGCTCAATGTACATTCAAGATACTGTTTTTTTCTTAACCAAATTGCTAATGGTGGATGTGGTGATAGTGATGATACAGGGAACTACAACAGAACTACAGTGGAATTTCAGTCCTCTGGCTCCATTTATATTTCTTCTGTCAGCCCAGGTCTCCCACAGCTGAACTTGCAGACTCATCCTTGCCCTAGTCCCAGATTAATCTGTATTTGAGGAAGAAGGCATTTAAACAGCTTCAGGAAGTATCCTGCCACACTGCCTCCATGTCCATGCCTAAATACAGCACATCTTATGAGCTCTGCAGCTAAGATTTGATCACTGAAGATCATCTAAGCAACCCAGAAAATAGGGTCTTATTTTCCTTTGTGTGAGTTCCCAGGCTAATTTCAAACCAGCTGCCTAGACTTAAGCTTGATAATAATAACCTGTCTAATTTCCCCATCCTTCTGTTGACACATAAAGTCTTGTCTGTTCTTTCCTGACATCCAACCCCCACCAATCAAACTACTGTGCCTCAGTGGATTTATAGCCACACAGCAGAGCCTTCTGTCCTATAGATCAGCTTTCCAGGCAATAACCTGTATTCAGCCCAACTGCTGGATATTCCCACTATTTCATCTGACTACTTGCTTGAACTTGCTCCTTTCAGACAAAACTCACAGCTGCCTCATTAAACATCTTACATCCCTTAATAAACAGGCTCTGTGCTCAGTCCTGTGTCCCCATTTGCTGCCAGGGCACTGCTCTGTCTTCTTGAGGAATCCTGAGGTAGCATAAAAGCAGTTTAATTTCATTAGAATTTACTAAATATCTACTGTGATGTAGCCATTGGGCCCAGTGCTAGGGATTAAATGTGAAAAAATAGAATCTCTAACCATCAGAGAGAATACAGAAATCTTAAAGGAACTTCAAAGTTCTTTGTTCTAACTCTTCATTTTCAAAAGAGAAAATATGTCCATGAAGATTAAATACCCTCCCAAAGGTCACAGCCCAGCAATCCCTCCAGTGAACCTCACTACTCACTCTGATCAAAAACAAGCCTTGTCTCTGCCTACAACTTGTAAAAGTTGTATGTTATCCAATAATTTGCCTTCCTTAATAAAAGTTACAAAATGCTCCTAGAACTTAAGTTTTTAAAAGACCAAAATTGACAAAGGACAGCAGTTTATAAAAATATTCCTTGTGAACAAAGAAATGCTAATCGGACCAACTCATTTTCTTCTTGTCAGATTGGGAGGTCATAAAAAGACTGATAATATGTATTTCTGGCAAGAGTAGGGGAAAACATTGGCTTTCCTAAAATGTTGGTGGAAACATAACTTGTTCCCCTTTTTAAAGGGCAATATGACAGTTGTTTACTGAAATTTAAAACTGTTTCTCCTTAATCAAAAAAATTCCACGTTTAGGTACTTTTGCTAAAGAAACATTTGCGCAATTGTACATAGTATATGGTCAAGAATATCATTGTAGCACTTTCTGTAATAGACAAAAACTGGAAGGTAAGTGTTAACATTTATGAAGCATTTACTATGTCCCAGGTATTCTTCTAAGAATTTTATTAATGTGTTTAATCCTTCCAGCGATGCTATATGCTGTAGGTTCTATTACTGTTCACATTTTAATGAGTATAGAGGCTACAGCCCAGAGATAATAAATTTTTTGTTGAAGGTCACACAGCTAAGAAGTGACTGAAGCCAGGATTTGAATCCACGCAGCTCTTACTCCAGAGGTCATGCTTATAGCCAGTGGCTTGACCAAATTACTGGCTAAGTAAATTAGGGTATGGCTAAACAATGGACTATTGTTAAATACAGAATACACCATCCTTTTTAAGTAGTTAGACGAGTGGACAGTAGCTAAAAAGAATAAAGTACAATAAAACAGTAATTGATGAATACTTCATTAATATGATAAAAAAACAGAATCTTACTTGAAGAGGAAAAGAGAAACTCACTAAAGGGAGTAACAAGGGAAAGATGCCTATCTCTACTACTATTTAACATGGTGTTAAAGTTATTACCAATGCAATTTGATAAGGAAAAGCAATTAGAAGCATAAGAATTGGAAAAGAAAAGATAAAACTATTCCTATTTATATGAAAAAACTGCCACCAACAGTAAGAGAATTTAGTCAAATTGCAGGTTATAATATAATATCAACACTCAAAAAGGAGCTTTCAGCTGTACAAATAAAAACCAGTTAGTAGAGGTAATGAAAGAGGAGAGTCCACTTATGATAGCAAACAATAAAATACCTTGGCATAAATTTAACAAGAAATGTTTACCTCACATAGATTTTGGACTCAAAAAACTAAACAAAACTGAATACATAAAAACAGAGTTGGCTGGGTACAGTGGCTCACTCACACCTGTAATCCCAGCACTTTGTGGGGCTGAGGTGGGCAGAATGCTTGAGTCCAAGAGTTCAAGACCAGCTTGGGCAACACGGTGAAATCCCATCTCTACTAAAAATACAAAAAATTAGCTGGGCAAGGTGGTGCATGCCTGTAGTCCTAGCTACTCAGGAGGCTGCAGTGGGAAGATCACCTGAGCCTCGGAGATCAAGGCTGCAGTGAGCTGGCGCCACTGCACTCTAGCCTGCGCAACTGGAGTGAGACCCTTTCTAAAAAAAAAAAAAAAAAAAAAAAGCAGAATTGAACAAATGAAAGGACATACCACACTCTTGAATAAAAAAAGCAGAATTGAACAAATGAAAGGACATACCACACTCTTGAATAAGGAGACTTATCCTAAAAATGTCAATCCTTCCTAAATTAATTTATGAATATAATGTAATCTCAATAAAAATCTCATCAGGTTTTTCTGAAGCTACACCAGTTGATTATTAAATTCCTTTGGAAGGGAAAACTGGAACCCTCATACATTGCTGGTGTGAATATAAATTGGTGAAGGCATTTTGGGAAAAAGTCTGGCAGTTCCTCAAAGTGTTAAACATAGAGTTACCACATAATGCAACAATTCCATTCTAGGTATATACCAAAGAGAAATAAAAACATACGCACATGTAAAAATTTGTACACAAAGTGAAAAAAGCATTATCCATAATAGCCAAGTTGTGGAAACAAGCTAAATGTCCATCAACTGATGAATAAACAAAACGTGGTATATCCATACAATGGAATACTATCCAGCAATAAAAAGAATAAAGTACCAATACATGCTACAATATGATAAACCTTGAAAACATTACACTAAATGAAAAAAAATCATAAAAGAATATTATGTGATTCCATTTATGTGAAATAACCAGAATAGACAAATCCATAGAGACAGAAAGTAGATTAGTGATTGCCTGGGGCTGGAGTGGAGGAGAAGGGACTGGGGAACAGGAAGTGACTGCAAATGTGTAAGGGGTTTCTACTTGGGATATTGAAAAAGTTCTAAAATTAGAATGTGATGATGGCTGCAGAATTCTATAAATATACTGAGATCACTGAATTTTACACTTTAAATGAGTAAACCTTATGGTATGTGATATATCTCTCAATAAAATTGTTTTAAAAATTTCACTGGGAAGGACAAAAAAAACCCATTGGAATAACTGATGGCTATTTGGAAAAAGATATGATTGGATACATTCTTCAAGCCATATATAGGATAAATTACAAATGAACCAGAGATTTAATGTTAAAAATGAAGCCGTACAAGTATAAATGTGGGTGAATTCCTCTATAACACAGGAGTAGGGAAAACTTTATTAAGACTCAAGACCAACAGCCCAACGGAAAAGACATTTGATTTTTGGTTACATTGAAAAAAAAAACCCAACACCATAGTGAAATAAAAATTTCAAAATACAAAAAATATTGTAGTATTAAAAATTAAAGGACCAACATACTTAATAAAATAAAGAACTTAAAAAAATAGGGAAGAAAATGACCAACAATCTAATACGAAAATCTGGCCTAGAGATAAACAGCTTATAAAAAATAAAATATAAGTAGTGCATAAGCATAAGAAGAAAATGCTCAAATGTGCTTGTGATAAGAGAAATACACATGAAAACGATAACAGAATACCATTTCTTACCTATTAGTAAAAATAAAAAAACCTGACAACAACTTTGTTGGTGAGGCTACAATAAAAGAGACACCCTCATAAACTGCTGGCATGACCCTTATGGACGAGAATTGACAATATCTAGCAAAAATACGTATACATTTACCTCTGAACTAGCAATCCCACTTCTAGAAATCTATTCCAAAAGTATACTGGCAAAAACATGAAAACACTTATGCATAAGGTTATGCATTACAGCAGTATTTTTAATTACAAAATAACATAACCGATTCAAATGCTGATCAACAGGGGACTGGCTGATTAAACTAGAACATCCACAAAATAAGAGTTCTATGCAGCTGTACAAAAGAATGAAGAGTATCTCTGTCTACTCAAGGATAAACTATTAAGTCAAAAGCAGGATGGGGAATACTGTTTATGCAGTAAGGGTAGAAGATAGGGGAAAGGAGATATATTTTCCTGTATATTTTTAAATTTAATGAACTAAAGAATAAATTAAATCTTTTTTAAATTGTTACTTATAAGGTAAGGAGAGGAACAAGATGCACAAGAAGGATGATACTTAGAATCTGAACTTCTTTGAATATATATTGTTTCACTGATTTTGACTTAAAGTTTATACATAATTTTAAAAATCACACTTGGGGGTAGGGAGAGCAATCTCTAAACTCTGAGAGCAAATGAATCAAATAAACCTGTGTTTTCAATTTATAACATCTGCACACAGACTATTTCACTTATCTTTTAAAAAGATAATTTGCCTTTAGCCCCCAGTTGCTGGGGAGGCTGAGGTAGGAGGATCACTTGAGATCAGGAGGCAGAGGTTGCAGTGAGTTGAGATGATGCCACTGCACTCCAGCCTCGGCCACAGAGTAACAGCCTGTCTCAAAAAAAAAAAAAATAATAATAATAATAATTAATTTGAACTTATCTATTATGATATACTCTAAGCAGAGAAAGAACTGTTTTTAAAAAAATGTTGGTACTAGCATTGATATTCTTCTTCTGAGTCTGTTGTGTATACACTCTACAATTAGAAAAGACAATATATTATTATGTTGGTGTCTTTCAGCATAGAAAAATAAAATACCCATTTAAGATCAATAAAGTAAAAATTCTAGGCTCCTGAATTTAAATTGAAAGCAATAGTATACACTCATGACTTACTGTATCTTTAAAAGCCATATTATATTTCCTAGTTCTGCCCACTGAAAGAAAGAGAGGGGGCTTGAGGGTAAAGTAGGTAGTAGACAATAAATAGACAGATAAATAGATAGGTAGGTAGATAGGTAGGTAGGTAGGTAGATAGATAGATAGATAGATAGATAGATAGATAGATAGATAGATAGA
>NC_045435.1:172410212-172420934 GCF_002776525.5 Piliocolobus tephrosceles | reverse complement strand
AGATAGATAGATAGATAGATAGATAGATAGATAGATAGATAGATAGAAAGATAGATAGATAGATAGAAAGAATAGATCTTTATGTACAGCTCTACAATTCCTTATGACCAATTCTAAAACCTAAAAAGCTTTAAAAAATAATGTTTGCAATTCATTTGACAGTCAACTTAAAGTGAACTGACAGGAAAAAATAGTCATATATTTATTGCAGATACATTAATTTGCTTGATTATGGGGTGTTGCCTCAAATTCTATTTGGAATATTATTTAACTTTTTAAAATTTAAACATTTTTCAGTGCCACAATATATCTGTAGCCAAGAGGTGGGATAAGAGAGTTTGTAAACTTGTATTTGCCTGGAAAGGGTCAAAACATTAAGGAAATAAAGCAAGCTACAAATTATTATGTACTGTATGGTTCCATTTTATGAACATGTGATCACTAGTTAATGTGAATAATCAAATACGGGGAAAAACAAAGGGTTTTTTAAAAAACAGCAGTTGTTAGACAATAGTGTCATATAGAGACTTGCACTTTAAATGTTCTTTATTTCAATTTTTCCATATTTTGCTAGCATCTATATATTACTTTTTAGTTTTAAAAAGTATGGTTTTATAATTAAAAACAAAAAAATACTCTTTAAAATACATATTAAAATATTTAGACGTATTCTAAATGGGGGAGCAATATTGAGGTAAAAGCAAGTACTAATTCTCCTCTCTTTTAACCAAGCAAATATGGCTGACAAAACACCACTTTGCGCAATTGTTTTTGATACAACTTCCAAAATTACATTCCTTAACTTAATGTTCTGAGCATATAATATGTGAACAGTATTTTAAATATCAACACTGTAGTGGGGAACTAACAGTAACAGTAAACAGAAAACCCTGCCCTCTTCTTTTCTATGCATTTTCAAACACAAATGTTCATGGATTTCTTTTCCCCCTAAATAATTAGAATTGGATTTCATTGCGCCAGTTTCCTCTTTTGGCAAATGTAGATAATAAGTGATAATAATAACAACCACTAGAGGGTTGTTGTGAGGATTAAATGGATAACAAATACAGAAGTCTTACTTTATGAGTGCCCAGCTTTGCTAAATGCTGAATAAATATTGGCTGCTTTTATTATTATTATTATTATTGTTGTTGTTCCTCTTAGACAAAAGTCTGTTCTGGTCCACTACGTTTTGGGGATCTGTGTCATGGAAGAAGTTCTGAAGTGTTCATTGTACCATTTTTTCTATGTTTTCTGTATTAGCTGAGACAGCTGTGCCTCAAGTTAATTTCAGTCCGCATGTTATCTTTGCAATGAGATTATTTTGTGGGGGTGGGGGAGAAGAGTTTCATATAAAAGTTCTCATTCAAATCAAACTTCTAAAACTTGAAAATTGACTTTTTGTCTTTGCAAATGTTAGTCACTTAACACACTGTTTTGGATTCTGTGTTTATAATATATAAAATATCTTTTAGTAATATACAAACATTTCTTAATAGAAAATGTCATATAAACATAAATTGCATTGTTTTAAAATACTAGTAGTTTGATTAAACTGTAAAATGAAAAGTTATTTTATCGTTTTAGCAAGAAGGGTGACTTACTCTCACTAGCATGAATACATTTTCAACATAATCACACAAAGAAAAAGTAGTAAAATACTTTAAAATACTACATCTTAAAAGCATAATGATTTAAAAAGGGATAATTTAGCACTACAGAGTTCATTCTGAAACATAATCTTGATTACAATATTATATAATTCTACCTTAATATAAAGGAGAATTTTAAGCAACATGATTTTTTATATCCATTACTTACCCTTTTTCATATGTGAATTCATCTTTCAGAGAATTAGCTGATGATTCACCAATAAAGACAGATGGAATGTCAATTTTCTTTAGTACCTCAACTGTATAAAAGAATAATAAAATTATTCTTAAAAGCCCATACTTAGTGTATAATCAACTTAACTTTCTTCATAATAGCAGCAAATGCAACTGGAAACAATTATAATCAACTTTGATTGTCTATTGCTTGATTTTCCAGATTGCAGATTTTATTCATCATCAAAATGGTTGAGAAACATAATATTTACAGTAACAAAGCTAACATTTTGCATATATACATTACCTGAATTCTCTCAATAGTCTATGAGATGGAGATATAATTTTTATTGTTAATATTTCCATTTGATTCTTCCTCTCTAGACATAATTTGTTAGAGAAGAAAGATGAGGAAGAAATTTTAGGTTTTCTTCCCACACATAACTTAATTCCTAAATGAAAAAGAGAAAAAGCTTCTTTTACATACCCATTTCCACGAGAGGTATAAGCCAGAGAATATAAGAAAAGACAACTTCACAACAATCTAAAAAGTAATGCCACACATCTCTGGCTTTCCAGACTGAAAGGCTGACAGGTGTTGAGAAAGGGAATAGAGTAGGAAAGCTGGGTAAATTTCTACTTCCTCATAAGCCTGGCGCTCATGGCAAAGCTTTGTGTTTGATTGGTATCTTAAGATATTCGACTCTTCTACCCATATTCAAAACCAAAATCAAATGCCACCCAAAAAGAATTTTGTAAAAATTACCCATTACTCAGGAATAGAAATAAAAACAATCCTCTTAATGTTGCTAATAGAAAAAGCAGCCTCATTATTAGCTGTGAGTTAGTTTAACACATTTGGTTTTAGAGAAGGCCCATTTGTTTCGTTTTTATAGTTTTCAAAATAACTTTGTTCTGCATTTTAAAAACAATGCATATTCATTTGCATTTAAAAGAGGGGGAGGCAAGTAAAGCAAAAGAAAACAAAACCAAACCATAATCCTTCCCATCCAAGGACAAATGTTTTATTTGAAGTAATAAGCAGCTCTATAAGTTGTGATAAATACATACAATTATAACCAAATCACAGTTAGGATACAGAATGTTCCATCACCCACCAAAATTCCCTCATACAGTCAACCCCTCCCCCTAAACTTATAAATCACTGATCTATTTTGCTGTTATTGTTTCATCCTTATAAAGACAAGGTTTAAAATCTTGATATCCTTGGTAGAGTACGTTTTTTTTCACTTCTAGATTGTTTTATGCAAATATAAACATTCAACTCTCACACATTCTCTCTCTGTCTTTCACACACACACACCCCCCTCCACACACACACATACACACACACACCAGAAAAAAACAAAAACATGTAAGCCCCAAAGCCCAAAGAGGGCAGAAACAAAAAATATTAGTCAAGAAATATTTAATCACTATTTTTATATCAATGTGATCAATACAATTTTATTTTTTACATCAAGGTGATCATATAATGTTTAAAGTGTAAGCTTTTTTCTACACAATGATACAGATCAGATATCCTGTTATGTCAATAAATACAGCTCTACCTCATCATTTATTTTTATTTTTATTTTTTTTAGAGACAGGGTCTCGCTAGGTTGCTCAGGCTGCAGTGCAGTGGCTATTCACAGATGCCACCATTGCATACTACAGCCTGTAACTCCTGGGCTCAAGTGCCCCTCCTGTCTCAGCTTCCCAAGTAGCTGGAGCTATAGGCATTATTTCATTTTTTTAATAGATGCAGAGGTATTGTTATACGACTATATATATTTTTCATATTTGGGAGATATTTTCTATCTTGCTAAGATATGTTCTCTACCACATATGAGTTTAAAGCTTATTTTGACACTTAAAACTTGCAATTATACACCCTGTGTATGATGTTTTATTCTTTCATCAAGATACTATGACAAACTCAAGGAAGAACTTTTGGCTTGTGACTACTGGCTAATAATATTGGAAGTAACGTAGCTTCCTTGAATTATGATATCTAAAGAGATGTATGTAGAAAGCTCCTTACTTTAATAAAATGATTAAGAAAAAGGGAGAAAATATTGTAAGCAAATATGAGGAATCATTTTGAAAATGGCAACATTACCTACTGAAAACTAAGTATGTTTTACTTCACAAAATACTTTTAAAACACTCTACTTTATTTTGATCTGTAAAACAACTCTATGAGGTATATACTGCCAAACAAAGATAAATTACAATTTGAATGACCCAGTCCCAACCTCTCCAGATTCGTATATCCAATTGCTCATTCAGTATCTCCATTTGATTACCTAATAGATGTTTCAAAGTTTCTCAGTTGAACTCTGAATGTCTCTTTTCCCTCAATTGATCAACTCTTGTTTCTCACCTCTGTAAACAGCATAGACATTCACTTAGTTTCTCAGGCTAAACATCTTGGAGTCATCCTTGACTTCTCCCTTTCCCTTACTCCCTATACCAAATCCTGTCAGCTTCAAAATATAGCCATTTTCCTACCACTTCTCATTACTTTAACTACTAATACTCCAAACCAAAATCACTCTTGCCTGGCTGCTGCAGCAACTTTATAAATCTTCTCTCTGTTGGCACTTTTGCTCATCTTTCACCTTCAGTGTCCTCTCCAAAGAACAGCCAAAGTGCTCCTTTTATAAAATATGTCATATTACACAGCTGTTTAAAACCTATTCATTCATTCATTCATTCATCCATTCATTTATTCATTTGGAGATGGAGTCTCACTCTGTTGCCCACGCTGGAGTGCAGTGGCACGATCTCAGTTCACTGCACCCTCTGCCTCCCAGGTTCAAGTGATTCTTGTGGTTCAGCCTCTCAAGTAGCTGGGACTATAGGCATGCATGCCACCACGCCTGGCTAATTTTTTATATATTTAGTAGAGACAGCGTTTCACCATGTTGCCCAGGTTGATCTCGAACTCCGAAGATCAGGCAATCCTCCCACCTTGGCCTCCCAAAGTGCTAGGATTACAGGCCTGAGCCACTGCACCCAGCCTAAAACTTACTTAGAATAAATTCCAAAGTCCTTATCATGGCTGATAAGGCCCATCATATTTGACCCCTGGCTCCTTCTCTAACTTTATCCCCTGCCACTCCCTCCCTTGTTCACTAATCCAGCCATTGTGGCTTTATGCCACACCTTGGAAACACCAAGCATGCTTTATCTTCCAGTTATTGTACTTGTTGTTCCTTCTCCTTGGAATACCCTCCTTCAGAAATCTGCATGACTCAGCCACTAACTTTAGATGTGTGCTCAAATTGCAATGCCTCACAGAAGCTTTCTCTGACCACCCTATCTAAAATAGCTGCCTTCCTTTCATCTCTGTCATTCTATATCCCCTTAACTGATATTTTTCTTCATAGCATTTATCACTACTTGACATTATAGCACATCTATTCGATTACATGTTCATTTCTTCTCTCCCACTCTAGAATGCAATAAAATAATAATCACAACAATAATAGCTGAACAACCATTAAATCACTGCTATGAACCAGGAAGTCTTCTAGATGCTTAACAGGCTTTAATTCATTCAATCCTTATAGCAACTAAATGACTTAGGTACTATCATTATCCCAATTTCACAGATCTGAAAAACTGAAGCATATAGATAGTAGGTAATGTATCCAAGGTCATACAGCTACTAGGTGGTAGAGCTGGGATTCAAACCCTGACAGGCAGTACCCAGAAAGTACTCTCTTAACTACTGCACTCTACTACCTCAATGAAAGATATGAAGGCAGAGCCTCTGACTGCATCATTACTTGCTATAGTCACAATGCCTAAAACAGTGCACAGTAGGCTGTCAAAAAGCATTTGTTGAAGGAAGAAATCAAAGAAAAAAAGGAGAAAAAAATGACCCAGAGATAGTAATAACTTGACCTGGTTATACAGTTAGATATTTGCACAGTTTGGACTCAAACTTGAGGCTTCTTATTCCTTATCTAGGCTCCTCTCACTCTGCCATTGCATGGGTTTTCTCATATATCTTCTCTCATAAGATTTTCACAAACTCGTCAGGTCAAATAATTATTAAAATTATCCACACTATTATAGATGAAAATAATGGGCTTATAAAGATTAAGTAACTTTCCTGAGGGTGCAGGTACCTGGCTCATAAATCAACTAGTCTGTATTAGAAAAAACACATATTTCCCGTTTCTGAAGTTGGTATCCTTCCTACCACTTTCTGCTGTCTCCTAAAGATAAAGAATGTTATTGGCTCACTGAATTAATCCATTATTTCTGGCTGAAATAAAAATTGGTATATTCCTCATGTGAAGTGTCAACAGGAAGGGGCTTTTAAAACTTCCTTTTGTTTCCAGGCACTAGTATCTCTACTTAGTATACAATACCAGTATTCCTAGGGAAGGCCTTGAAAAGAGGGACAGGGCCAGGCGTGGTGGCTCAAGCCTGTAATCCCAGCACTTTGGGAGGCCAAGACGGGCGGATCACGAGGTCAGGAGATCAAGACCATCCTGGCTAACACGGTGAAACCCCGTCTCTACTAAAAAAATACAAAAAACTAGCCGGGTGAGGTGGTGGGCGCCTGTAGTCCCAGCTACTTGGGAGGCTGAGGCAGGAGAATGGCCTAAACCCGGGAGGCGGAGCTTGCAGTGAGCTGAGATCCGGCCACTGCACTCCAGCCTGGGCGACAGAGCGAGACTCCGTCTCAAAAAAAAAAGAAAGAAAAGAAAAGAAAAGAGGGACAGATACAAGCCTCTTCTGATAAATCTATGCTTTTCTTACCTCTACCAAGTAACAGTAAAGATGAAAATGGTAAACATCTTTACAACATTTGTCTCTGTACATATAAATGATTAAACACATGGGCAAAGATGGAGCAAAATATCACAGATAATAATCTAAGCAACAAAGTCAAGAACCAAAATTCTGAGCAGTCATTGAATAACAACTCAGTTGAAACATTTCCATGGAAACAGCAGGCTTATATGGTTATGTGCTAGTTTTAATATTGAACATATTTTCTTTAGGAGCTGACATGATTATCACAAAAAGGTTTTACAGTATTATAAAGAAAAAATAAGTGATAAACGGAACTGACAATTTCAGCCTGAAAAATTTTTACTGAAAACATGTCAAAAGAGTAAATAGTTCACAAATAATAACCAATTTGTTCAATCCAAAACATATTCAGCCCTTGAGAAGGTCTTGAAGATTTGCTAAATCCTGGGCTTGGAACTTTGGCAAAACATACAAAGAGTAAGTAACTTGCTCAAAGTTCTACAACTGATACAAGTAAGATTTGATTTCAAATTCAGGCCTATTTTCAGACTATGCATGCTTTCCATTTTGCCAATAAATATATACTGATCACAAAAGTTACTGACCCTCAGATGTATCAACTGGAATAATTTTTTTTAAGAGGGTAATAGTTAAAGGAGGAGAAGTAAAATGTGTCAAATTGGCAGTACTAACATTACCGGTTTATTTGATAAGTAAACTCACTTAAGTAAGTCCTATAATTCCCATGTAGTAGCTGTCAAACTATTCTTGAAATGCTAAAACTTCTCATGGGTACTTAATGGACTCTACAGTCATAAAGATTGAATCAGCTAGGAGGTTAAAATAATAATTTAAAATATAAATAAATTACCTAAGAAATGCATTAATAAATTTTACCTTTTATATATTATAATTTTGTCTCACTCTATTAGGGTTAAGGACAAAAATGCCCAGGTGGGGTGGCTCACGAATGTAATCCCAGCACTTTGGGAGGCTGAGGCGGGCAGACCACCTGAGGTCACGAGATCAAGACCAGCCTGACCAACATGGAGAAACTCTGTCTCTACTGAAAATACAAAATTTGCCAGGCATGGTGGCAGGTGCCTGTAATCCCACCTACTCATGAGGCTGAGGCAGGAGAATTACTAGAACCTGGAAGGCGGAGGTTGCAGTGAGCCGAGATCACACCACTGCTCTCTAGCCTGGGCAACAAGAGCGAAACTCCATCTTAAAAAAAAAAAAAAGAAAAAAGAAGAGCAAAAACAAAAACAACAGAAAACACTGTCATAGGCTAAAATAAGGCTTTTTGGTTAAGGAATATAAAGTATTTCCTTTTGAGGATGTAGTTATTTAAACTCCTAAATATATTCCAGTGTTTTCTATCAGTCTATAGCTTTATGTCTATACTTCACTTTACCTTGAAAATATGAATCAATAGGACTTAATAGCAAAATATACTGTGGTTATGCACTCAAAACAAAATAAAATAAATTCTAATCATAAGTGTTGACAATAAATAATCTTAGTATCAATTAGAAAGGTTTTGATAAAACCTCATAGTGCCCTGAGTGATAGAAACTACATTAAGTGAGGCATACAGCTTAAAAGTCAGTGTCTTATTATAGCCAGTTATGTCACTAAAATTGGCTCGTTGTTCCCTACAAGCCAATAATTAGTAGAGAGTAAGGAAAAACATTCCCATCTGAAATGAAAAACTACGAACATGCCAGTGTATGACAAAGGGATACTAACCAACTGGTATAAGGAAGCACAAGTATGTGGCTTTGGAATTTCAGCAGATTATAGCAGCTACTTAGTTTATGTGCAGACCCTAAAATAATGCTGTGAATCTCTAAATAAATTAAAAAACGCCCTCTATGGCATTCTTAACTCAGCATGTTTATCCCTATTAAAGCTGTTTCTCCCAGTTTTTGTTAAAATTTTGGTTTTTAACAAAACATCAATAAACAAAACACTTATGTTTAAAAAAACTGTTCAGAAAAGAAAGTCATTTTCATCTCTACTATGAATAAAATCATTCAAAGAGAGTTAAGAATGGGGGATTATCTGATAGAGAAAAAATTCTGCTTTTTAAAAAGAAAATGAGAGAAGGAAAATCCTGTTAATTTTTAGTTACAAATGATCTGTCAAACAGGAGAGAAGAAAAGTGATACCTGTACTTACTGTCGTTGGATCCCATGCTAATGAGGTCATCAGAATCAACATTGTGAACTATGGCTGCCTTATATCCTGCTCTCTGTGCATTTAAAACCTGCAAATCAAAAAATAAAAAATCATGTTATAAGGAAGACAGTGGTTTGTCACAGTGTCCCTCAACTCTAAATCAACAAGTCTATACTATATACCTAGGACTAGATTATGAACATATGTAGAAATAAATCTCAGGTATGCTCTTGAAACATATAGATATTTTACAATTGATTATAAAAACCTCCTGAAGTAAATAAAGGATGAGGATACAAGCTAAAACACTAAAAGGACCCAAAGTAATAAATCTGTTTTGCTCTAAAGAGGTAGAAACTTGCTATAATCAGGCTTAGGAATCGCCAGACCCTGAGCATTCAATTCCCACCTCCACCATGAATTAGTGGGATGAACTTGAGCAAATTACTTCTTTTGTAACCCTCAGTTTCCTAACCTTTTAAATGAGAATGACAATATTCTTCTCATATGTAAAATAATATTTTAAAATACTTAATACCATGCCTAACACATAGAAATGAGTCACACAGAACCAAGTCATATCACTAGCTTGATCATCCAAAATATTCTGTAAAATTCCTTTAGAAAGCTTTTTAGAAGTACAGATCAGAGGCAGAGCAAGATGGCCAAATAGGAACAGCTCCAGTCCCTAACTCCCAGCGTGAACAACACAGAAGACCCGTGATTTCTGCATTTTCAACTGAGGTACTAGGGTCATCTCACTCAGGAGTGCCGGACAATCGGTGCTGGTCAGCTGCTGCAGCCCGACCAGCGAGACTGAAGCAGGGCGAGGCATCGCCTCACCTGGGAAGCACAAGGGGGAAGGGAATCCCTTTTCCTAGCCAGGGGAACTGAGACACACAACACTTGGAAAATCGGGTAACTCCCACCACAATGCTGCGCTGTAAGCAAACAGGCACACCAGGTGATTATATCCCACACCTGGCCGGGAGTGTCCCAAGCCCAGGGAGCCTCCCTCATTGCTAGCACAGCAGTCTGCGATCTAACTGCAAGGCAGCAGCCAGGCTGGGGGAGGGGTGCCTGCCATTGCTGAGGCTTAAGTAGGTAAACAAAGCCACTGGGAAGCTCAAACTGGGTGGAGCTCACAGCAGCTCAAGGAAGCCTGCCTGTCTCTGTAGACTCCACCTATGGGGACAGGGCACAGCTAAACAACAACAACAACAACAAAAGCAGCAGAAACCTCTGCAGACGCAAACAACTCTGACAGCTTTGAAGAGAGCAGTGGATCTCCCAACACGGAGGCTGGGATCTGAGAAGGGACAGACTGCCTGCTCAAGTGGGTCCCTGACCCCTGAGTAGCTTAACTGGGAGACATCTCCGCTAGGGGAAGTCTGACACCCCACACCTCACAGGGTGGAGTACACCCCGAGAGGAAGCTTCCAAAGTGAGAATCAGACAGGTACACTCGCTGTTCAGCAATATTGTATCTTCTGCAGCCTCTGCTGCTGATACCCAGGCAAACAGGGTCTGGAGTGGACCTCAAGCAATCTCCAACAGACCTACAGCTGAGGGTCCTGACTCTTAGAAGGAAAACTATCAAACAGGAAGGACACCTATACCAAAACCCCATCAGTACATCACCATCATCAAAGACCAGAGGCAGATGAAACCACAAAGATGGGGAAAAAGCAGGGCAGAAAAGCTGGAAATTCAAAAAAATAAGAGCGCATCTCCCCCTGCAAAGGAGCGCAGCTCATCCCCAGCAACGGATCAAAGCTGGTGAGAGAATGACTTTGATGAGATGAGAGAAGAAGGCTTCAGTCCATCAAACTTCTCAGAGCTAAAGGAGGAATTACGTACCCAGCGCAAAGAAACTAAAAATCTTGAAAAAAGAGTGGAAGAATTGATAGCTAGAATAATTAATGCAGAGAAG
>NC_045435.1:172312636-172405212 GCF_002776525.5 Piliocolobus tephrosceles | reverse complement strand
CAATAAACGTAATCCAGCATATAAACAGAACCAAAGACAAGAACCACGTTATTATCTCAATAGATGCAGAAAAGGCTTTTGACAAAATTCAACAGCCCTTCATGTTAAACACGCTCAATAAATTCGGTATTGATGGAACGTACCTCAAAATAATAAGAGCTATTTATTTCAAACTCACAGCCAATATCATACTGAATGGGCAAAAACTGGAAAAATTCCCTTTGAAAACTGGCACAAGACAGGGATGCCCTCTCTCACCACTCCTATTTAACATAGTGTTGGAAGTTCTGGCTAGGGCAATCAGGCAAGAGAGAGAAATAAAGGGTATTCAGTTAGGAAAAGAAGAAGTCAAATTGTCCCTGTTTGCAGATGACATGATTGTATATTTAGAAAACTCCATTGTCTCAGCCCAAAATCTCCTTAAGCTGATAAGCAACTTCAGCAAAGTCTCAGGATACAAAATTAATGTGCAAAAATCACAAGCATTCTTATACACCAGTAACAGACAAACAGAGAGCCAAATTATGAATAAACTTCCATTCACAATTGCTTCAAAGAGAATAAAATACCTAGGAATCCAACTTATAAGGGATGTAATGGACCTCTTCAAGGAGAACTACAAACCACTGCTCAGGGAAATAAAAGAGGACACAAACAAATGGAAGAACATACCATGCTCATGGATAGGAAGAATCAGTATCGTGAAAATGGCCATACTGCCCAAGGTAATTTATAGATTCAATGCCATCCCCATTAAACTACCAATGAGTTTCTTCACAGAATTGGAAAAAACTGCTTTAAAGTTCATATGGAACCAAAAAAGAGCCCGCATTGCCAAGACAATCCTAAGCCAAAAGAACAAAGCTGGAGGCATCATGCTACCTGACTTCAAACTATATTGCAAGGCTACAGTAACCAAAACAGCATGGTACTGGTACCAAAACAGAGATATAGACCAATGGAACAGAACAGAGTCCTCAGAAATAATACCACACATCTACAGCCATCTGATCTTTGAGAAACCTGAGAGAAACAAGAAATGGGGAAAGGATTCCCTATTTAATAAATGGTGCTGGGAAAATTGGCCAGCCATAAGTAGAAAGCTGAAACTGGATCCTTCCCTTACTCCTTATACGAAAATTAATTCAAGATGGATTAGAGACTTAAATGTTAGACCTATAACCATAAAAACTCTAGAAGAAAACCTAGGTAGTACCATTCAGGACATAGGCATGGGCAAGGACTTCATGTCTAAAACACCAAAAGCAATGGCAGCAAAAGCCAGAATTGACAAATGGGATCTAATTAAACTAAAGAGCTTCTACACAGCAAAAGAAACTACCATCAGAGTGAACAGGCAACCTACAGAATGGGAGAAAATTTTTGCAATCTACTCCTCTGACAAAGGGCTAATATCCAGAATCTACAAAGAACTCAAACAAATTTACAAGAAAAAAACAAACAACCCCATCAAAAAGTGGGGAAAGGATATGAACAGACATTTCTCAAAAGAAGACATCCATACAGCCAACAGACACATGAAAAAATGCTCATCATCACTGGCCATCAGAGAAATGCAAATCAAAACCACAATGAGATATCTTCTCACACCAGTTAGAATGGTAATCATTAAAAAGTCAGGAAACAACAGGTGCTGGAGAGGATGTGGAGAAATAGGAACACTTTTACACTGTTGGTGGGATTGTAAACTAGTTCAACCATTATGGAAAACAGTATGGCAATTCCTCAACGATCTAGAACTAGATGTACCATATGACCCAGCCATCCCACTACTGGGATTATAAATCATGCTGCTATAAAGACACATGCACACGTATGTTTATTGCGGCACTATTCACAATAGCAAAGACTTGGAATCAACCCAAATGTCCATCAGTGACAGACTGGATTAAGAAAATGTGGCACATATACACCATGGAATACTACGCAGCCATAAAAAAGGATGAGTTTGTGTTTTTGTAGGGACATGGATGCAGCTGGAAACCATCATTCTCAGCAAACTATCACAAGAACAGAAAACCAAACACCACATGTTCTCACTCATAGGTGGGAACTGAACAATGAGATCACTTGGACTCGGGAAGGGGAACATCACACACTGGGGCCTATCATGGGGAGGGGGGAGCGGGGAGGGATTGCATTGGGAGTTATACCTGATACAAATGACTAATTGATGGGTGCTGACGAGTTGATGGGTGCAGCACACCAACATGGCTCAAGTATACATATGTAACAAACCTGCACGCTATGCACATGTACCCTAGAATGAAAAGTATAATAATAAAAAAGAAAAAAAAAAAGAAAGCTCTTAAAAAAATTAAAAATACCTGCAGGCTGAAGTTGCTTACTCTGATTCTATCTAGCTATTTGATCTTTCCTAAAGCTAACCTCCAAAATAGTGACCTTTGCACCATAAGAATGTAGTCGGATGTGTGGCAGAATTTTCTTACATGAAAGATCTGAAAAGTGTCGAAACATGTTATTATATCTCACTTTAAAAATAATTTTTTTGTTATAAGTAAAAATAAACCCAGACCTAAACTACTTATTGCATGACCTTTAGACTATCAGCAAAAAAGAAGGATCAGATAGACCATTATTTGCATATTGGTTGAATAAAATAAAAATTGGGAAGGCAAACATATATATACGTAGTTTTGAATACCTGAAATACTTTTGAACATATGTAGTTCTGGATACTAATTTCAGTAAGAAACTCTTGAAATACATTACCTTATGAGCATTCCATAATGGTATGTCTCAGAGTGTTTGAGTGTTAAGTGTTTTTAAGAAACAGGTATATTAATTTTTTAGAAGAATTTCCAAGTCTAATATTAGTTCCGTTTTAGTTATTAGCATTATAATGATTCAACACTCTGCTATAATTCCATAAAAATAAAACCTGAGTCATGTTCCAAAGGGTCAGGGAAAGCCCAGAGTCAAGTTCCCAAATGTAAAAAGGATATGCAATTATTCAGACTCTGGATCTGAAAGCTAGGTAAGAGAAATGAGTTCTACATATTCAACCCCAGTCAGGTCAGTTGACTTGGCACAGCGAAAAATTCTCTTCTACATTATTCCTGACTTCTCTAAAACTATCCCACCAATTCAAGTTAGATTTCTGAAAGAGACAACAGTGTGGATAAATCAGAATAATATTATCCTATTACTGAAAAAAACTAAATCTGTAGGAGATATGACTGCCCCAAGAAATTAATACTTTGTTCATCTCACAGCCTCCATAGCACCTATGAAATAGCCTGACACAGGGTAGGCACTTATAAAATATTACTCAAATCAATTAAATGTATTTTTTAAATGTGCTTAAATTAATAGCTCATATTATAACATTATAAACACAGGAGATAAAATCATGCAGAGTGATTTTTTTTTTTAAACTAATTAATATAAATTGTTCGCTGGCACAGGACCCACTGCTCTAATGTAGGAATAATGGCAAGATATCAACCAGTCAACAAAACTGTGAAAAGTATGTTTTAGTTGTGCAAAGAAAGGTCAATAATCAAAAAAGTAAGTTCAGTATTTTTGCATATGAGTACGTTTTATTTTTAGGTGGATGTTGTCATCCAAGTATGAATGCTGAGAAAATGCCAGTCCCCCACACCCTCTTCCCCTTAGGTATCACTACTTTCCAAAGGGAGGGAAAAAATAATCTCTTAAGAATGTAGTCTATAAACCTTGATTATTTGTTACATATATTAACTTATTATTTCTGCATGATATTACTATGGCAGTACAGACTTCACTTGGCTTTTATTTAAACAAAAGTATACTCCATTAGGGTTACCATTAGTTTATCTGATGCTTTCGTGACCATTTTAACTTTTCCCAAGAAGCTAACCAAGGAACTGAGGAGAAATGTTTCTTTCCACAAGCAAAAAGTAACTGTTGCCAAAGACACAATTTAAGAAATAAAAAATTAGACCAATATCAAAAGCTGTTTCCTGCTAATACCAAACTTAAGTTTTAAATTTCTTTTTAAAGCCAACCAATGCACATAGTCATTGAAATTACATCATTTAACTTTTTTCCCTGAATAAAAATATGTATGAAGGCAAACATGCAACATGTTAGAACACAGAGAAAAGTGGTCTCAGAAACCACAACAATGAGTAAAAACTGTGGCTGAATTCAGCAAGTAGTTGCTGAGCTTAAAGATAACTGTATCCACGCTAGACACAATGTGGAACTTGAGGGTCAATCAGAAAGTCATTATCCTTAAGGAAATTTCAATACTCATGGATAGCTAAATAGGTCGGTTGCTTTCTTGACCCTGTGTAGAAATGGCTTTGTCTTCTGAATGCCTAGCAGTACTTCAAATTCCATCATTTCCATGAAGCTTGCCCTGCCCTGTACCCCTATGCCACATGCACCTATATTAATTGCTCCCTGCTTACAGTATTTATATTAATCTATTTATATTTTTCTTCAAGATCTTATACAGTGTCTTATACTTACACATACATATGTCATATCCCAGGGGTCCCCAACCTTTTTGGCACCAGGCATTGCTTTTGTGGAAGGCAACTTTTCCACCGAGGAAATAGTTTCAGAATGAAACTGTTCCACCTCAGATCATCAGGCATTAGTTAGATTCTTGTAAGAAGCGTGCAACCTAGATCTCTTGCATGCACAGTTCACAAGAGGGCTCATGCTCCTATGAGAATCTAATGCAACACTGATCTGACAGAAGGCAGAGCTCAGGCAGTAACGCTTGCTAGCCCACCGCTCACCTCCTGCCATGCGGCCTGGTTCCTAACAGGCACTGGACCACGGCTAGGGGCTTGGGGACCCCTGTACTATCCCAATTCCCAAACCGGTCTTCAGGGGGTCCTTAAATCTGCGGTTGTCTACATATAAACTTTTCTGGAGAAAAGAGACAAAGTAATAATCTTGCAAGAGGCTTTCTCACTCTCAAATTATTAAGAATCATCAATATACATGAATGGATTTATAACAGTCTACCATGTTTAACTAACTCTAGCCATTAGGCTTTTAAAACTGTACCAAACAACTTAGGAGAAATACGTCTTTCACACATCCAAAATGCACTTAGTTCTATAAATACAGTACAAAATTATATCAATATCAAAAGCTGTTCTCTGTTAATATGATAATAAAACACCTAAAATAGAAACCTTAGGAAACCACTAAAATGGGAAGAAATTCTGTAGGCCTAAGTGTGATCTCCAAAAAACAGAAGCATGTTTTCAAAAATATAGCAAGTATGAAGGCTTTCCCAAGGTTTCTGTTGTTTTTATTGATTTTTAAAATAAATAAATGAAATTAAATCAAAGAACACATTAACATATGGACTAACAGGCTTATGAATACAAACAAGGAAAATACATCCATGTTTATGAACTATAAAACTGATGTGTCAGTCAAATTAAATTACATTTTCAACTAAGCAGCAGCTGGTATTTTTAAGAACACACGAGGCAGAAATAAATTTTAAATCATTTAGTAAGCATTTGCAAAGTTTCCTATTCATAAAATGCAACCTCAAACACATGGTGTCAGATGGAAGCAAAGAACTTAAAGATTCATGAAACAAAGCATGCACAGTGAACAAATGCAAATCCAAAACAGCCATCAAAACTGAAAACTACATCATAAAGCCTTCTAAATCGTATTGGCAATCTGCCTTTTTAAGGAGACTGATCAGAGCTATTAGCTCAAATTATGGTAAATGCACTAAGTATTTTACATCCAATAAACAAATTACATGCAACTAAATTATATAGACCAGGTGGCACCTAATCAAGAGGTTTAAAGAAATAAGTGAACTGCTGGCTTGTTATTATAAATAGCCCGTCTGTCAGAAGATAGCGGATTGCTAATAGAAGAGTCTTCAACAAGACAGGTTCTAAAAGGAACCCTGGGAACAACACAATAATCCATCTTATTTCTAGCCTGAACAAATTTGTAATATTGACACTAATAAAACATGCCTTATAAGAAAATAGAAATGATTATGCTGCTTAGCTGATCATGAATACAGACCTTTTAAAAAGAAACCCCTGTGTGCGAGTGCTTTACACATATTATCCCTAATATTCAATACAACTCCACAATGTAGATATTCTTTTCTACTGCTTACAAATGAAGAAAGATGGTAAGTGTAACTACCCTAAGGTCACACTTAGGCAGAGCTGAGATTTAAACACTGCGTTGTCTGGTTAGATAGAGAAGCATGGGTTTGCCCAATGAATCAGGATGAGGCCCAGGATCATTAACCTTATGTAACATTTTACAAATGTCTAGAAAGAGAAATTGAACTGAGAAAGCATCAAGATGCAGATAACATTAATCTTAAAATCTTGTGGGCAAAATAAAACCTATAAACAAAACAACACAAGCCAAGAAGAAATGTGTTAAAATATTGTGGGAAGAGTTGATAGAAACTTAGAGGGAAAAAGGCTATGGGATGAAATACCTATCGCAGATTTTATGAGACTTGAATTACACCTCAACAAAAACAGGAAATTCTAGTTAACAGTGGGAAAAGATGGGGAAATTTTTTCATATGGGAAGAAGAGAGCTACAACAGAGCAAATGGTATGTTAAAAGACACATTTAAAACAAAACAAAACAAAAAACATAGTGACCTAACTTAAAGAAGAGTGTTACTGAAAGGCACAACAGCAGATTAGTTAAAAGTACACACTCTGGGAACTAAACTACCTGGGCTCAAATCCTGTTTCTATTAGACATACAAGTTATTTAATGTCTATATTACTAGTATTGCAATATACACAATTACTTATTATTGTTTAATTTGAGGATTAAATAATTTAATATATTAGAAACACTTAAAATAGTGCTTAAACGTTACCTGGCCCATACTAAGTAAGAGTTATGTTTATTGCCATTGCTACTAGTGTTTATTGCTGGAGAGTCAGAAGTGAGAAGAGAGAGAAAAAAAAAGACAGACTGTGCAGCACCCTGAAGGCTCTTCAGAAAAGTAGACTTGTGGTCTCCTCAGTCAGGAGTTCAGAGTAGGCACTTGAATAAAGGGTTGACATGGCTAAAACACTGCTTTGGAACAATCTGGTAATGATTGCATTGACTTGGAAAGGAGAGACTGAAGATTTAGAAGCTGTTATGACAAGGCGGGATAACAGTAATGACATGAAAGAATACTATCTCTTATTCTTCATAACCAATTTTTGAACTTAGGGAACTTGGAGAGTGCCTTTGGCCAAAATAGGAAAGCTGACAAACTGTTCTGATAGGAAAGCAGCAGAGACTGGCTTTAAGCATACTAGATTTCAGAGGTAGCAAGTTTCCGTAGGTAGGTAGACAACAACAGGTTAGGACTCAAGACAAAAATGTTCAGGCCGGGCACGCGGCTCACGCCTGTAATTCTAGGACTTCGGGAGGCCAAGGCGGGCAGATCACGAGGTCAGGAGTTTGAGACCAATCTGGCCAAGAAATTCAAGACTAGTCTGGCCAACATGGTGAAATCCCATCTCTACTAAAAATACAAAAATTAGCTGGGCATGGTGGTGCACGCCTGTAGTCCTAGCTACTCAGGAGGTTGAGGCAGGAGAATCACTTGAACCCAGGAGTCAGAGGTTGCAGTGAGACGAGATTGTGCCACTGCACTCCAGTCTGGGCGACAGAGCGAGGCTCCATCTCAAAATAAAACAAAAAAATTGTCAGATTTTCAGTAAGTTAATCTATTTATTCATTCAATAAATATTTGGGGCCAGGTGCAGTGGCTCACACCTTTAATCCCAGCACTGTGCGAGGCTGAGTCGGGCAGATCACGAGGCCAAGAGATAAAGACCACCCTGGCCAACATGGTGAAACCCCGTCTCTACTAAAAATACAAAAATTAGCCAGGCACGGTGGCGCACACCTATAGTCCTAGTTACTAGGAAGGTTGAGGCAGGAGAATCACTTGAACCCAGGAGGCGGAGGTTGCAGTGAGCTGCGCCACTGCACTCCAGCCTGGGCAACAAAGCAAAACTCCGACATACACACACACACAAAAATTCAGATTTTCAGCAAGTTGATCTATTCATTCAATAAATATTTGGGGCCAGGCGCAGTGACTCACGCCTGTAATCCCAGCACCTTGGGAGGCTGAGTCCGGGGGATCATGAGGTCAAGAGATAAAGACCATCCTGGTCAACATGGTGAAACCCCATCTCTACTAAAAATACAAAAATTGGCTGAGCATGGTGGCACGCACCTGTAGTCCCAGCTACTCGAGAGGCTGAGGCAGGAGAATCGCTTGAACCGGGGAGGCGGAGGTTGCACTGAGCCGAGATTGCGCCACTGCACTTCAGCCTGGGCGACAGAGCATGACTCCATCTCAAAAAAATACAAATCTGGCTACCTCATTGTTTAAAACAATCTTCTAATAACATGATCTATTCACATTGTTACATTTCCTATAATCTTCAATCCTCTTTAACATCTCTATGTGAACTAAGTTAAGTGTACTTTATTGTTTCTCTGGGAAGAGATGTTACAAATAAGCAGACATGTGTATGTGTCCAGGCTACACACCTGCAAGAATGGTAAAAATGTAAGAGAG
Organism: Piliocolobus tephrosceles; assembly: GCF_002776525.5. Lineage (NCBI taxonomy): Eukaryota > Metazoa > Chordata > Mammalia > Primates > Cercopithecidae > Piliocolobus > Piliocolobus tephrosceles. The sequence goes on along the minus strand of NC_045435.1, from coordinate 172,396,619 downwards.
GTGACTTTCCTTGGTGAATAATAACTTTGAAAAGAATCCAGTTATTGTATTAGATAGGAGTCTGGATATTCATGTAAAATGACACACACTTAGAACAAGAACATTATTTACTTGAAATACAAATCTGCATTTCAAGTTCTAAAACTTTTATCTGAATTATAGTGCTGTTTTGCATGAAGTGTAATTTGTAATGTTTGAAGAACAGAGAAAAGGCAAGCTCAAAAGGACTACTTCAGACAGATAGAGGATATTCCAGCAATAGCATACATGCATTTCCTGCAAATGCCCAGTGTTTCTGAGAACATCTGTCATCAGATAAGGGGCAAAAGATATCTGATGATAAACAGTAACTTTTACAAATACAGTCTCTTCTAATTTTAATAACATATATTTTAGTTCCCTATTTCAACATTTTTATCAGTATAAAAAGATCATTTAATTGGGAAGTTAAAAGAGGATATACTAAAATACATCAAACAGAGTAATGCATGCAAAATAAAAAATATATGTGAGTTAGAGGAAAATTTCAGTGACAAGTCATAATTTTATTTACTAAAACAAGTAAACTAATAAGAAGAGAGGTAGAAAAAAGTAATACATACTGGGAAAATTCATCTACCATGGTTTAGGAATAAACATAAAAATACATCTCTGTCAAGGTGTATTTTAAGTGCTTAATCACTAGGAAGAAAATGACTAAATTTTCTTCAACTCTGATTTTACTCATGATGTCTTCAGTAGCTTTAAAGCATCTTTCTTTTCTTTTTGCTCCCAATCTACTTTCACGTTCAAGTATGAACTTGGCTTCATATTTTAAATTGATATTTTAAAATATCTTCTGTTCATAGTGTTATTTACAAAACTCTTACAACTAACATTCTCTTTGGGGGAAAAGACTGAATGCTTTCTCCTTAGTAACAGCACCAAAATGAAGATATTCACTCTTACTGCTTCTATTCAACATTGTACTGAAGCTCTTAGTCAATGCAATAAGGTGGCGGGGGTGGGGCAAAGGGAGGAGACAGAAGAGAGAGTGTGTAAAAGTGCATATGGATGAAGAAATGAAAAACTAAAAATCTTTATCTGCAAGTTCACATAATCATCTACTTAAATGAATCTGCAAAAAGACTTCTAGAAGACAGGGCATGGTGGCTCATGCCTGTAATCCCAGCACTTTGGGAGGCTAAGACAGTAAGATTGTTTGATTCTAGGAACTGAAGACCAGTCTGGCAATGTAAAGAGACTCCATCTCTACAAAAAAAATTTAAAAATAAGCTGGGTGTGATAGTATACACCTGTAGTCCCAGCTACTCAGGAGGCTGAGGTGGGAGGATCACCTGAGCCCTGAAATAAAGGCTATGCTACTATACTCCAGCCTGGATGACACAGCAAGACCCCATCTCAAAAAAAAAAAAAAAAAAAAAAAAAAGGCAATAAATGCTTAAGGGAACAGATATCCCATTCTCCATGATGTGCTTATTTCACATTGCACACATGTATCAAAACATCTCATGTACCCCAAAAAAATATATATACCTACCATGTACCCACAAAATTAAAAATAAAAAATTTTTAACCAAGACAAAAAATGAAGGTGAAATTAAGACATTACCAGATAAACAAAAACAGAGAACCTGCCACTGGCTTTCTAAGTTATAGTAAAGGGAATCTTTTAGGCTGAAATGAATGGAAAGTGGATAATCACTTGAATTTACACAAAATAAAATATATTTGTAAATGTAACTACATAGGTGCTATGAAAACAGTATAAAATATTTTGGTTATTAACTCTTTTCTCCTATCTGTTTAAAAAGACAATTGCATAAAATAGATGTAATTTGTAAGACAACAGTATTACGACAGTGAGGTAGAAGAGAAAGGAAATGAAGGTATATTGGAGTGAAGTTTTTGTATACTATTTGAACTGAATTAGTATTAAACCTAACTACTTTGTCTCAAGTTAAGACATAAATTGTAATACCCAGGGCAACCACTATAAAAATAACTAAAAAATGTCTAGTAGGAGAAACAAGGAAGTCTTAAAGTTATGCTAGAAAATAACTATTTAACACACAAAAATGCAGAAAATGAAAAGAGAAGGAAAACATATAGAAAACATGTATGTGATAGTTGTTACTGAGTGTCAACTTAACTGAAGGATGCAAAGTATTTTTCCTGGGTGTGTCTGTGAGGGTGTTGCCAAAGGAGATTAACATTTGAGTCAGTGGCCTAAGAGGGGCACATCCACCCTCAATCTGGGTTGAGTACCATCTAATTAGCTGCCAGTGCAGCTAGGATAAAAGAAGGCAGAAGAAGGTGAAAGACTAGACTAGCTAAGTCTTCTGGCCTCCATCTTTCTCCCATGCTGTCTGCTTCCTGCCCTCAAACATCAGACTCCAAGTTCTTCAGCTTTTGGACTCTTGGACCTACACCAGTGGTTTGCCAGGGGATCTCGGGCCTTTGGCCACAGACTGAAGGCTGCACTGTTGGCTTCTCTACTTTCGAAGTTTTGGGACTTGGACTGGCTTCTTTGCTACTCAGCTTGCAGGTGGCCTATTGTAGAACTTTACCTTGTGATCATGTGAGTCAACACTCCTTAATAAACTCCCTTTCATATATACATTTATCCTATTAGTCCTGTCTCTCAGGAGAAGGCTGACTAATACAGATTTTGGTACCAGGAGTGGGGCAGAATGATATAGTTTGGCTATGTCCCCACCCAAATCTCACCTTGAATTGTACTAATCCCCACATGTCAAGGGCATGGCCAGGTGGAGAAAACTGAATCATGAGGATGCTTTCCCTTACACTGTGCTCATGGTAGTGAGTAAGTCTCACAAGATTAGATGGTTTTATAAAAGGAGTTCCCCTGCACATGCTCTCTCTTGCCTGCCACCATGTAAGACGTGACTTTGCTCCTCATTCATCTTCAGCCATGATTGTGAGGCCTCCCCAGCCACGTGGAACTGTGAGTCAATTAAACCTCTTTCCTATATAAATTATCCAGTCTTGGATATGTCTTTATTAGCAGCATGAGAACAGATAATACAATGTAACAAAGTGGCAGATGTAAATGCTACCTCATAAGTAATTATATTAAATATAAATAGATTAAACATCCCAATCAGAAGCCAGAGACTGGTAGAATGGATTTTAAAAACATTACCTACCTATATGTTGTTTACAAGAGACTCACTTTATATTATTCAAAGACACAAATGGGTTGAAAGCGAAAGGAAAGAAAAATACATACCATGCAAACAGCATACAACTGGACGTTAAGACAAAATTGTTGCTAAGACACTAATGCTACAATGTCTTCCATCAGGAAGGTTTCAGAGCTACAAACTTACACAGACCTAATTACAGAACTCCAAAATACATGAAGCAAAAGCTAAGATAATTAAAGAAAAATATACAATTCAACAATGATAGTTGGAGACTGCAATGCCCCATTTTCAATAATGAATAGAACAACTAGTCAGAAAATCAGTAAGGAAACACAAGACTTGAGCAACACTATAAATCATCTAAACCAAATAGATTCTGTTCCACCCAACAACAGAATAAAGATTCTTCTCGGTTGGGCGGAGCAAGATGGCCGAATAGGAACAGCTCCAGTCTCCAACTCCCAGCGCGAGCGACACAGAAGACGGGTGATTTCTGCATTTTCAACTGAGGTACTGGGTTCATCTCACTAGGGAGTGCCGGACAATCGATGCTGGTCAGTTGCTGCAGCCCAACCAGCAAGAGCTGAAGCAGGGCAAGGCATCGCCTCACCTGGGAAGCACAAGGGGGAAGGGAATCCCTTTTCCTAGCCAAGGGAACTGAGACACACAATACCTGGAAAATCGGGTAACTCCCACCCCAATACTGCGCTTTAAGCAAATGGGTACACCAGGAGATTATATCCCACACCTGGCCAGGAGGGTCCCACGGCCACGGAGCCTCCCTCATTGCTAGCACAGCAGTCTGCGATGTAACCACAAAACAGCAGCGAGGCTGGGGGAGGGGCGCCCACCATTGCTGAGTCTTAAGTAGGTAAACAAAGCCTCTGGGAAGCTCGAACTGGGGGGAGCTCACAGCAGCTCAAGGAAGCCTGCCTGTCTCTGTAGACTCCACCTCTGGGGACAGGCCACAGCTAAACAACAACAACAACAACAACAACAAAAGCAGCAGAAACCTCTGCAGATGCAAACGACTCTGTCTGACAGCTTTGAAGAGAGCAGTGGATCTCCCAACATGGAGGTTGAGATCTGAGAAGGGACAGACTGCCTGCTCAAGTGGGTCCCTGACCCCTGAGTAGCCTAACTGGGAGACATCACCCACTAGGGGCAGTCTGACACCCCACACCTCACATGGTGGAGTACACCCCTGAGAGGAAGCTTCCAAAGTAAGAATCAGACAGGTACACTAGCTGTTCAGCAATATTGTATCTTCTGCAGCCTCTGCTGCTGATACCCAGGCAAACAGGGTCTGCAGTGGACCTCAAGCAATCTCGAACAGACGTACAGCTGAGGGTCCTGAGTGTTAGAAAGAAAACTATCAAACAGGAAGGACACCTATACCAAAACCCCATCAGTACATCACCATCATCAAAGAACAGAGGCAGATAAAACCACAAAGATGGGGAAAAAGCAGGGCAGAAAAGCTGGAAATTCAAAAAATAAGAGCGCATCTCCCCCTGTAAAGGAGCGCTGCTCATCGCCAGCAATGGATCAAAGCTGGACGGAGAATGACTTTGACAAGATGAGAGAAGAAGGCTTCAGTCCATCAAACTTCTCAGAGCTAAAGGAGGAATTATGTACCCAGCGCAAAGACACTAAAAATCTCGAAAAAAAGAGTGGAAGAATTGATAGCTAGAATAATTAATGCAGAGAAGGTCATAAACGAAATGACAGAGATGAAAACCATGACACGAGAAATACGTGACAAATGCACAAGCTTCAGTAACCGACTTGATCAACTGGAAGAAAGAGTATCAGCGATTGAGGATCAAATGAATGAAATGAAGCGAGGAGAGAAACCAAAAGAAAAAAGAAGAAAAAGAAATGAACAAAGCCTGCAAGAAGTATGGGATTATGTAAAAAGACCAAATCTACGTCTGATTGGGGTGCCTGAAAGTGAGGGAGAAAATGGAACCAAGTTGGAAAACCCTCTTCAGGATAGTTTCTTCCTCTTCAGGAAGTTCCAGGAGAACTTCCCCAACCTAGTAGAGCAGGCCAACATTCAAATTCAGGAAATACAGAGAACGCCACAAAGATACTCCTCCAGAAGAGCAACTCCAAGACACATAATTGCCAGATTCACCAAAGTTGAAATGAAGGAAAAAAATCTTAAGGGCAGCCAGAGAGAAAGGTCGGGTTACCCACAAAGGGAAGCCCATCAGACTAACAGCAGATCTCTTGGCAGAAACTCTACAAGCCAGAAGAGAGTGGGGGCCAATATTCAACATTCTTAAAGAAAAGAATTTTCAACCCAGAATTTCATATCCAGCCAAACTAAGTTTCATAAGTGAAGGAGAAATAAAATCCTTTACAGATAAGCAAATGCTTAAGAGATTTTGTCACCATCAGGCCTGCCTTACAAGAGACCCCGAAGGAAGCACTAAACATGGAAAGGAACAACCGGTACCAGCCATTGCAAAAACATGCCAAAATGTAAAGACCATCAAGGCTAGGAAGAAACTGCATCAACTAACGAGGAAAATAACCAGTTAATATCATAATGGCAGGATCAAGTTCACACATAACAATAGTAACCTTAAATGTAAATGGACTAAATGCTCCAATTAAAAGACACAGACTGGCAAACTGGATAAAGAGTCAAGACCCATCAGTCTGCTGTCTTCAGGAGACCCATCTCACATGCAGAGACATACATAGGCTCAAAATAAAGGGATGGAGGAAGATCTACCAAGCAAATGGAGAACAAAAAAAAGCAGGGGTTGCAATCCTAGTCTCTGATAAAACAGACTTTAAACCATCAAAGATCAAAAGAGACAAAGAAGGCCATTACATAATGGTAAAGGGATCAATTCAACAGGAAGAGCTAACTATCCTAAATATATAGGCACCCAATACAGGAGCACCCAGATTCATAAAGCAAGTCCTTAGAGATTTACAAAGAGACTTAGACTCCCATACAATAATAATGGGAGACTTCAACACTCCACTGTCAACATTAGACAGATCAACGGGACAGAAAGTTAACAAGGATATCCAGGAATTGAACTCATCTCTGCAGCAAGCAGACCTAATAGACATCGATAGAACTCTCCACCCCAAATCAAAAGAATATACATTCTTCTCAGCATAACACTGCACTTATTCCAAAATTGACCACATATTTGGAAGTAAAGCACTCCTCAGCAAATATAAAAGAACAGAAATTATAACAAGCTGTCTCTCAGACCACAGTGCAATCAAACTAGAACTCAGGACTAAGAAACTCAATCAAAACCGCTCAACTACATGGAAACTGAACAACCTGCTCCTGAATGACTACTGGGTACATAACGAAATGAAGGCAGAAATAAAGATGTTCTTGGAAACCAATGAGAACAAAGATACAACATACCAGAATCTCTGGGACACACTTAAAGCAGTGTGAAGAGGGAAATTTATAGCACTAAATGCCCACAAGAGAAAGCTGGAAAGATCTAAAATTGACACTCTAACATCACAATTAAAAGAACTAGAGAGGCAAGAGCAAACACATTCAAAAGCTAGCAGAAGGCAAGAAATAACTAAGATCAGAGCAGAACTGAAGGAGATAGAGATACAAAAAACCCTCCAAAAAATCAATGAATCCAGGAGTTGGTTTTTTGAAAAAATCAACAAAATTGACAGACCGCTAGCAAGACTAATAAAGAAGAAAAGAGAGAAGAATCAAATAGACGCAATAAAAAATGATAAAGGGGATATCACCACCGACCCCACAGAAATACAAACTACCATCAGAGAATACTATAAACACCTCTACGCAAATCAACTAGAAAATCTAGAAGAAATGGGTAATTTCCTGGACACTTACACTCTTCCAAGACTAAACCAGGAAGAAGTTGAATCCCTGAATAGACCAATAGCAGGCTCTGAAATTGAGACAATAATTAAGAGCCTACCAACCAAAAAAAGTCCAGGACCAGATGGATTCACAGCTGAATTCTACCAGAGGTACAAGGAGGAGCTGGTACCATTCCTTCTGAAACTATTCCAATCAATAGAAAAAGAGGGAATCCTCCCTAACTCATTCTATGAGGCCAACATCATCTTGATACCAAAGCCTGGCAGAGACACAACAAAAAAAGAAAATTTTAGACCAATATCCCTGATGAACATCGATGCAAAAATCCTCAATAAAATACTGGCAAACCGGATTCAGCAGCACATCAAAAAGCTTATCCACCATGATCAAGTGGGCTTCATCCCTAGGATGCAAGGCTGGTCCAACATTCGCAAATCAATAAACGTAATCCAGCATATAAACAGAACCAAAGACAAGAACCACATGATTATCTCAATAGATACAGAAAAGGCCTTTGACAAAATTCAACAGCCCTTCATGTTAAACACGCTCAATAAATTCGGTATTGATGGAACGTACCTCAAAATAATAAGAGCTATTTATGGCAAACCCACAGCCAATATCATACTGAATGGGCAAAAACTGGAAAAATTCCCTTTGAAAACTGGCACAAGACAGGGATGCCCTCTCTCACCACTCCTATTCAACATAGTGTTGGAAGTTCTAGCTAGGGCAATCAGGCAAGAGAGAGAAATAAAGGGTATTCAGTTAGGAAAAGAAGAAGTCAAATTGTCCCTGTTTGCAGATGACATGATTGTATATTTAGAAAACTCCATTGTCTCAGCCCAAAATCTTCTTAAGCTGATAAGCAACTTCAGTAAAGTCTCAGGATACAAAAATCAATGTACAAAAATCACAAGCATTCTTATACACCAGTAACAGACAAAGAGAGAGCCAAATCATCAATGAACTTCCATTCACAATTGCTTCAAAGAGAATAAAATACCTAGGAATCCAACTTATAAGGGATGTAAAGGACCTCTTCAAGGAGAACTACAAACCACTGCTCAGGGAAATAAAAGAGGACACAAACAAATGGAAGAACATACCATGCTCATGGATAGGAAGAATCAATATCGCGAAAATGACCATACTGCCCAAGGTAATTTATAGATTCAATGCCATCCCCATCAAGCTACCAATGAGTTTCTTCACAGAATCGGAAAAAACTGCTTTAAAGTTCATATGGAACCAAAAAAGAGCCCGCATTGCCAAGACAATCCTAAGCCAAAAGAACAAAGCTGGAGGCATCACGCTACCTGACTTCAATCTATACTACAAGGCTACAGTAACCAAAACAGCATGGTACTGGTACCAAAACAGAGATATAGACCAATGGAACAGAACAGAGTCCTCAGAAATAATACCACACATCTACAGCCATCTGATCTTTGAGAAACCTGAGAGAAACAAGAAATGGGGAAAGGATTCCCTATTTAATAAATGGTGCTGGGAAAATTGGCTAGCCATAAGTAGAAAGCTGAAACTGGATCCTTCCCTTACTCCTTATACGAAAATTAATTCAGGATGGATTAGAGACTTAAATGTTAGACCTAATACCATAAAAACCCTAGAAGAAAACCTAGGTAGTACCATTCAGGACATAGGTATGGGCAAGGACTTCATGTCTAAAACACCAAAAGCAACGGCAGCAAAAGCCAGAATTGACAAATGGGATCTAATTAAACTAAAGAGCTTCTACACAGCAAAAGAAACTACCATCAGAGTGAACAGGCAACCTACAGAATGGGAGAAAATTTTTGCAATCTACTCATCTGACAAAGGGCTAATATCCAGAACCTACAAAGAACTCAAATACATTTACAAGAAAAAAACAAACAACCCCATCAAAAAGTGGGGAAAGGATATGAACAGACATTTCTCAAAAGAAGACATTCATACAGCCAACAGACACATGAAAAAATGCTCATCATCACTGGCCATCAGAGAAATGCAAATCAAAACCACAATGAGATACCATCTCACACCAGTTAGAATGGCAATCATTAAAAAGTCAGGAAACAACAGGTGCTGGAGAGGATGTGGAGAAATAGGAACACTTTTACACTGTTGGTGGGATTGTAAACTAGTTCAGCCATTGTGGAAAACAGTATGGCGATTCCTCAAGGATCTAGAACTAGATGTACCATATGACCCAGCCATCCCATTACTGGGTATATACCCAAAGGATTATAAATCATGTTGCTATAAAGACACATGCACACGTATGTTTATTGCGGCACTATTCACAATAGCAAAGACTTGGAATCAACCCAAATGTCCATCAGTGACAGACTGGATTAAGAAAATGTGGCACATATACACCATGGAATACTATGCAGCCATAAAAAAGGATGAGTTTGTGTCCTTTGTAGGGACATGGATGCAGCTGGAAACCATCACTCTCAGCAAACTATCACAAGAACAGAAAACCAAACACCGCATGTTCTCACTCATATAGGTGGGAACTGAACAATGAGATCACTTGGACTCGGGAAGGGGAACATCACACACCGGGGCCTATCATGGGGACGGGCGAGCGGGGAGGGATTGCATTGGGAGTTATACCTGATGTAAATCACGAGTTAATGGGTGCTGACGAGTTGATGGGTGCAGCACACCAACATGGCACAAATATACATATGTAACAAACTTGCTCGTTATGCACATGTACCCTAGAACTTAAAGTATAATAATAATAATAATATTTTTTAAAAAAAGATTCTTCTCAAGTGTATACTCTCCAGGACAGACCACATTAGGCCATAAAATAACCCTGGATAACTTTAAAAGTACCGAAATCACACAAAGTATATTCTCCAATCATAGTGGAATGAAATTAAAGATCAATTGTCAAAAGGAAATTTGGGAAATTCACAAATATTTCAAAATTAAATAACACACTCCTAATCAATGGGTCAAAAAATAAATCACAAAGGAAATTTTTACAATACTTTGAGATACATGAAAGCAAAAACAAAATATACCAAAACTTATTGGGCTACTACTAACACTATATATTTGAAAAAAACATATCCTTTCATGATAAAAGTACTCAACAAACAGAAATAGAAGGGAACTCAACCTTATAAAGAGCATCTATGAGAAATCACAGCTAACATCATACTTCAGGTTAAAAGACTTAAAGCCTTCTCTCTAGGATCAGAAAGACAAGAATTCCACTCTTGGCACTTCTATTTAGTATTGTACAGGCAGTTCTAGCCAGGAAAATTAGTCAAGAAATTGAAATAAAATGCTTCCAGATTGGAAAGTAAGAAGTAAAACTGTCTGTATGTGCAAATGATATCTCAATCAATCAATCAATCAAAGAATCCAAAAATAAACTACTAAAACTAATAAACCAGTTTAGCAATGTGACAGGATACAAGATCAATATACCTAAATCCATTGTTTTTCTATACACTAGCAATGAAGAATCCGAAATAAAATTAAGAGAAAAAAAAATCCTATATATAGTAGGATTTTTTCTGTCTTTCAACAAAAGAAGTGCAAGGTTTGCCTGCTAAAATTACAAAACATTGTAAAAAATTAAAGATCTCCATAATAAAAGGGAATGACATTTTACGTTCATAGATTGGAAGACCTAACACTGTCAAGATGGCAGTACTCCCTACATTGACCTGCAATTTCAACCAAACCCCTATCGAAATCCCAATTTTATTTTGTTCCAGAAATGAAAAGCTTATACTAAAATTCATATGGAAATTCAAGAACTCAGAATAGTAATGAAAAAAAGAAAAAGAAAGAGAAAAAATAACAAAGTTGGAAGACTTGTACTTCCCAATTTGAAGTTGTACTGCACAAAGCTATAGTAATCAAGATAGTGTCGTACAGCATAAGAATAAACAAACAAGTCAACTTATTAGAAATAAAATTAAGAAAACAATATTTCATATTTAGAATTCCTGCCAAAATATCTAACTTGAATCCAATCATGAGGAAACAATCAGACCAATCCAAAGTAAGGGGCATTCTACAAAACAATTCTGGATTCTTCCAAAATATCAATGTCACAAAAGACAGAGAATGGAGAAACTTTTGTATCTAGCCATGAAAGAATAACTGATATGGATTTCTCTTCCCTAGACAAAATTTATGAAACAACTGCATTCAAAACTAAACAGCACAGGACTGTGCTCCAAGAAAATGAAAACAAGGTGATCTCCACAACTGCCTTGGCTTTCTGCCTGAATCATACATAACACAGCAGAGCAAGACAGAACACAGCCAACTCACTGAGTTGTGAACACAAAGATCTGATTTCAAACAAGCTGAAGTGGCTCAAATTTGAATTTGCAGGTTACAGTACCACAGAGAAGGGAGGTATGCAGAGAAATTACTTCAAAAATGGGGAGTGGAGCAAGAGGGCAGAATAAAAGCCTACATCATTAATTCCGCTCTGCAGGAACACCAACTTTTAACAACTATGTGAACACAGAAAAGCACCCTCAGAAGAAACAAAAATCCCCATTCCCCGCCCCCTTCCCGGCAGCAACCACGCAATGCAGAGTCGGCCCACTAGGGGTAGTGAGAGCACAGTGACTAGAGGACTTTACATGGAACTCAGTGCTGCCCTGTCACAGCAGAGAGTAAAGCCATGCTGAGCTTAGCCAGCACTGGTGCTGGGGGAGCATTTGGGCCATCCTTAGCCAGAGGGGAATTGTCTATCCCAGTACCAGTAGTGAGAATTTGAGTTTCTCTGCAAGCCTCACCACACAGGCCAAAGTGCTCCAGGATCATAGATAAACTTAAAACACAGTCTGGGACACAAGGAGTGCAATTCCTAGGCAATTCCTAGTGCTGGGAAGGGCTCAGAGTCAGTTGACTAGGGTGGCATGGGACCTAGGGAAACACCACCTGGGACAGTTAAGGGAGGACTTGCATCACCTCTCTCCCAACCCCAGGCAGGGCAGCTCACAGTAACAAAAGTGACACCTTCCTTCTGCTTAAGGAGAAGAAAGCAAAGGGTACAGAGAACTGTGTCTTGCATCTTGAATACCAGTTCAGCCACAGTAGACTAGGGCACTGAACAGAGTCACGAGGCCCCCATTCCAGCCCCTAGCCAGGGACAGCACTTCTACATACATCCTGGACCAAAAGAAAACTTGCTGCTTTGAAGGGACAGACCCAGTTCTGGCAGGATTCACCACCCGCTAACTAAAGAGAATAACCAGTAGTGATACCCAGATGGTCCTTGGACCCTAAGACATGCTGACTTTAGGGATAACCCAGCACATTCCCACCTGTGGTGGCTATGGTAAAAGACTCCTTCTGTTTGAGAAAAGCAGAGGGAGAGGTAAAGGAGACTTTGTCTTGCACCTTAGGTACCAGCTCAGCCACAGTAGGGCAGAGCAACAAGCAGGCTCTTGGGGTCCCTGACTCGAGGCCTAGGTTCTTGGATGCATTTCTGGACCTGCCTTGGGTGAGAGGGGAGCCCACTTTCCTGAAGGGTGAGTCTCAGGCCTGTCAGTATACACCACAAGCTGACCGGAAACCCCCTGGGCTTTAAGTAAACACCGACAGTGGCCTGGCAGAATCCCCTGTGGGCTGGTGGAGGTGGTCGCAGCCATACAGAGATGTCCTCTGTCTATGGAGAGGGGAGGGAAGAGCAGGAAGGACTTTGCCTTGTTGTTTGACTGCCATCTTAGCTGCAATACAGTAGCACATGAGGTAAATGTCTAAGGTTTTTGACTCTAATCCCCCTGGTTCCCAGACAGTATCTCTGGACCCATCAGGGGCCTGGGGAAACTTACTGTCCTGAATGGAAGGACACAAACCTGACTGGCTTCACCACCTGCTGATTGCAGAGCCCTAAAAGCCTTGAATGAACATAGGTGGTAGTCAGGTAGTGGTTACAGTGGGCCTTGGGCAAGACACAGTGATGTGCTGGCTTTAGGTCTGACCCAACATAGTCTCAGTGGTGGTGGCCACAGGGATGCTTATATCGTCATACCCTCAGATCCAGGCAGGCAGCTCGGCACAGAAAGAGAGACTCCATCTGTTTAGGAGACAGTAAATGAAAAGAAAAAGAGTCTCTGTCTAATAATCCAGCGAATTCTTCCAGATCTTATCCAAGACCACAAAGGCAGTACTTCTACAACTCTACAAAAACCATAGCATTATTGGGCTTGAAGCCTAAGTCCCTTTGAATACCTGGACAACTTTCTTAAGATGGATGTGCACAAATAAGCCAAGGTTGTAAAGATCACAATAAACACCTAACTCTTAAATGCTGAGACACTGAAGAACATTTACAAGCATCAAGATCATCCTAGAAAACATGACCTCACAAAATGAATGAAATATGGCACCAGGGACCCATCCTAGAGAAAGAGAGATATGTGACCTTTCAGACAGATAATTCAAAATAGCTGTGTTGAGGAAACTCAAATAAATTCAAGATAACACAGAGAAGAAATTCAGAATTCTATCAGATAAATTTAACAAAGAGACTAATATTTTAGAATCAAGCAGAAATTCTAAAGTTGAAAAATGCAATTAACACACTAAAGAATGCATCAGAGTCTCTTAATAGTAAAATACATCAAGCAGAAGAAAGAAATTAGTGAGCTTGAAGACAAGCTATTGAAAAATAGTCAGAGGAGACAAAAGAAAAAAGAATAAAAAACAATGAAACATGCCTATAAGACCTAGAATATAGCCTCAAAAGGGCAAATCTAAGAGATACTGGCCTTATAGAGGAGGTAGAGAAAGAGACAGGAGTAGAGAGTTAATTTGATAGGATAATATCAGAGAATGTCCCAAACCTAGAGAAAGGTATCAACACTCAAATACAAGAAAGTTACAGGACACCAAACAGATTTAACTCAAAGAAAACTACCTCAAGACATTTAATAATCAAACTCCTAAAGATCAAGGATAAAGAAAGGATCCTAAAAGCAGCAAGAAAAAGAAACAACATACAATGGAACTCCAATATGTCTGGTAGCAGACTCTTCAATGGAAACCTTACCAGCTAGGAGAGAGTGGCATGACATATTTAAAGTGCTGAAGGAAAAATCCTTTTACCTTAGAATAGTGTATCCAGCAAAAACATCCTTCAGGTATAAATGAGAAAATAAAGACTTTCTCAGACAAACAAAAGTTGAGGCATTTCATCAACACCAGACCTGTACTACAAGAAATGCTAAAGGGAGTTCTTCAGTCTGAAAGAAAAGGATGTTAATAAGCAAGACGAAATCATCAGAAGGTATAAAACTCATTGATAATAGTAAGCACACAGAAAAACACAGAATAATACAACATTGTAATTGTGGTATGCAAACTACTCTTATCTTAAATAGATTAAATAATGAACTAATCAAAATCAATAACTACAACTTTTCAAGACATGGACAGTAAAATAAGGCATAAAGAAAAACAACAGGCCGGGCACGGTGGCTCACACCTGTACTCCCAGCACTTTGGGAGGCCCAGTCAGGTGGATCACCTGAGGTCAGGAGTTCGAGACCAGCCTGGCCAACATTGTAAAACCCCGTCTCTACTAAAAACACAAAAACTTAGCTGCGCATGGTGGTAGGCATCTGTAATCCTAGCTACTTGGGAAAAAGAAGAACAACAAAAAATTGTAAAGCAGGGGGATGAAGTTGAACTACAGAGTTTTTATTAGTTTTCTTCTTCTGTGTTTGTTTGTTTGTGCAATCAGTGTGAAGCTGTCATCAGTTTAAAATAATGGGTTATAAAATAGTATTTGCAAGCCTCATAGTAATCTCAAATTAAAAAACTTAAAACAACAAATATATAAAAAAAGCAAAAAATTAAATCATACCACTAGAGAAAATCACCTTCACAAAAAGGAAGATAGGAAGGATAGAAAGAAGGAAAAGAAGATCACAAAACAACCAGAAAACAAATAACAAATGGCAGAAGTAAGTCCTTACTTATGAATAATAACACTGAATGTAAATAGACTAATTCTCCAATAAAAAGAGAGCATCTGAATGGATGAAAAAACAAGACCCAATGATCTGTTGCCTACAAGAAACACACTTCAAAGATATACATAGGCTGAAAATAAAAGGACAGAAAAAGATATTCCATGCCAATGGAAGACAAAAAAAGAGCAGGAATCACTACACTTATATCAGACAAAATAGATTTCAAGACAAAAACTGAAAGAAGGAAAAAGAAAGTCATTATGTAATGATGAAGGGGCCAATTCAGCAATAGGATATAGTGATTGTTAATATACATGCACGCAATAGTGGGGTACTCAGATATACATTAGTAGAGCTAAAGACAGAGACAGACCTCAAAACAATAACATCCCACTTTCAGCATTGAACAGGTCTCTCAGAAAATCAACAAAGAAACATTGGACTTAATCTGCAAAAGGAACGAATGAACCTAATAGATATTTACAGAACATTTCATCCAATGGCTGCAGAACACACTTTCTTTTCCTCAGCACATGGATCATTCTCAAGGATAAACCATATTTTAGGTCACAAAACAAGCCTTTTTTAAATTTGTATTTGTGTGGTGAGGTCTCACTATGTTGCTTAGGCTAGTCTCAAACTCCTGGGCTCAAGTGATCCTCCTGCCTTGGCCTCCTAAAGTGCTGGATTACGGGCGTAAGCCACCACACACAGCCAGAAAACAAATCTTAACACATCAAAAAACCTGAAATAATACCAAACATCTTCTGACCACAATGAAATACAACTAGAAACCAATAACAAGAGGAATTCTGGATACTATACAAACACATGGAAATGCAACAATATGCTCCTGAATGCCCAGTGGATCAGTGAGGAAATTAAGGAGGAAATTTAAAAATTCCTTGAAACAATTGAAAATGGAAACATAACATACCAAAATCTAGGGGATATAGCAAAAGCAGTAGTAGAAGGAAATTTATAGCTACATCAAAAAAGAAGAAAAATAACAAATAAATAACCTAACGATGCATCATAAAGAACCAGAAAGCAAGAACAAATTGAACCTAAGAACCCAAAATTAGTAAAAGAAATAATAAAGATCAGAACAGAAATAAATGAATTTGAAATGAAGAAAACAATACAATAGAATCAATGAAACAGTTTTTTTGAAGAGATAAATAAAATTGACAAACCTTTAACTCGACTAAGAAAAAGGGAAGATGACTCAAAGAAAATCAAAAATGAAAAAGGAGACATTACAACTGATAACATAAAAATTCAAAGCATCATTAGTGGCTACTATGAACATCTGCCAATAAATTGGAAAATCTAAAAGAAATGGATAAATTCCTGGACACAAACGACCTAAACATAAAGAAATCCAAAGCCCAAAAAGACCAATAACAACTAAAGAGATTAAAGCCATAATAAAGTCTCCCAGTAAAGAAAAGCCTGTGACCTGATGGCTTCACTGCTGAATTCTACCAAACATTTAAAAAACTAATACCAATCCAAATAAAACTATTCCATAATATACAGAAGGAGGGAATGCTTCCAAACCCATTATATGAGGTATTACCTTCATACCAAAATCAGACAAAGACACATAAAATAAAGAAACTACAGGCCAATATCTCTGATGAATATTGATACAAAAATCCTCAACAAAATATTAGCAAACCAAATTCAACAATACATTAAAAAGATCAATGTTTATCTCCAAGTAGGATTTATACCAGGGATACATGGATGGTTCACTATACACAAATCAGTCAATGTGACACATCATATCAATAGAATGAAGGACAAAAACTATATAATCATTTCAGTTGATGCTGAACAAGCATTGATAAAATTCAACATCCCTTTATAATAAAAACCCTCAAAAAACTGTATATAGAAAGAACATAGCTCAACATACTAAAAGTCATATACAATAGAACCACAGCTAGTATCATACTGAATGAAGGAAAACTGAAAGCCTTTCCTGTAAGGTCTGGAGCACAACAAGGATGCCCACTTTCACCACTGTTATTCAACATAGTATGGAAGTCCTGGCAGGAACCATCAGAAAAGAGAAAGAAATAAATGGCATACAAATTTGAAAGGAAAAAGTCAAATTACACTTGTTCACAGATGATATGATCCTATAGTTGAAAAAAACTAAAGACTCCACACATGAAAAAAGTAAAACATTAGAACTGATAAATCTGGTAAAGTTGCAGGATATGAAATCAACATATAAAAATCTGTAGCATTTCTATATGTCAATAGTGAACAATTTGAAAAGGAAATTTAAAAAGTAATCCCACTTACAAAAGGCACAAATAAAATTAAATAAATAGAAATAAGCTTAATGAAATAAATGAAAGATCTCTACAATGAAAACTATAAAACACTGATGAAAGAAATTAAAGAAGGCACAAAAAATGGAAAGATACTCCATGTTCATAGATTGGAAGAATCAATATTGTTAATATGCCCACACTACCCAAAGCAATCTATAGATTCAACGCAATCTCTATCAAAACCAATGACATTCTTCACAGAAAGAGAGAAAAATAATTGTAAAATTTATATGAAACCACAAAAGACCAAGAATAGCCAAAGGTATCCTGAGCAAAAAGAACAAAACTGAAGGACTCACATTACCTGACTTCAAATTATACTACACAACTATAATAACCAAAACAGCATGGTGCTGGCATAAAAAGATACACACAACAATGGAACAGAATAGAGAACACAGAAACAAATCCACACACCTACAGTGAATTCATTTTTGAAAATAATGTCAAGAACATACCCTGGGGAAAAGACAGTCTCTTCAATGAATAGCGCTGAGAAAATGGAGGTGCATACGCAGAAGAATGAAACTAGACCCGTATCTCTTGCCATATACAAATATCAAATCAAAGTGGATGAAATACTTAAATTTAACACCTCAAACTACGAAACTACTACAAGAAAACATTGGGGAAAATCTCCAGGACATTTGTCTGGGCAAAAATTTATTGAGTAACACCCCATAAGCACAGGCAACCAAAGCAAAAGGGACAAATGGGCTCACATCAAGTCAAAAGCCTTCCTCACAGCAAAGGAAACAATCAACAAAGTAAAGAGACAACCTATAGACTAGGAGAAAATATCTGCAAACTACCCATCTGAAAAGGAATTAATAACTAGAATATATAAGGAGTTCAAACAATGCTATAGGAAAAAACCTAATAATCCAATTAATAAATAGGCAAAAGATTTGAATAGACATTTCTCAAAAGAAGACACACAAATGAGAAATAAGCAAATGAAAAGGTGCTCAACATCACTGATCATCAAAGAAATGCAAATCAACAATGAGGTATCATCTCACCCTAGTGAAAATGGTTTTTATCCAAAAAACAGGCAACAAGAAATGCTGGAGAATAAGTGGAGAAAAGGGAACCCTGTACACTGTTGGTAGGAATGTAAATTATAACAATCACTATGGAGAACGGTTTGGAGATTCCTCAAAAAACTAAAAATAGAGCTGCCATATGATCTAGCAACCTCAGTGCTGGGTATATACCCAAAAGAAAGAAAATAAGTATATGAAAAAGATACCCAAGCTCCTATGTTTGTTGTGGCACTGTTCACAATAGCCAAGACTTGGAAGCAACCTAAGTGTCCATCAACAGGTGAATGAATAAAGAAAATGTGGTACTTATACACAATGGAATACTATTCAGTCATAAGAAAAAATGAGATCCTGTCATTTGCAACAATATGAATGGAACTGAATGTCATTATGTTAAGTGAAATGAGCCAGGCACAGAAAGACAAACATCACACGTTCTCACTTATTTGTGGGATCTAAAAATCAAAACAATTGAACTCATGGAGATAAGAGAGTAGTGTAGTGGGGGGAGATGGGGATGGTTAATGAGTACAAAACACACACACACACACACAGAATAAATAAGACCTAGTATTTGATAGCACAACAGGGTTACTATAATAATAATTTAATTGTACATTCTAAAAGAACTAAAAAGAAAAACTGAATTGTATATAACACAAAGGATAAATGCTTAAGGTCATAGATATTCCATTTTCCATGATGTGATCATTATACATTACATGTCTGTATCAAAAGATCTCATGTACCCTATAAATACATACACACACTATGTACCCACAAAAATTTTAAATAAAAAACTAAAAAAAATGTAGATGGGTTCCCCTTGGGTCTTTGGCTAAATATAAGAATGGTATGTGTATGCATGCATACAGTGAAACCCTACAAGCCTGGACAAACAAGCTCACTAAGGAAGAAAACAATTATTGAAAAACTTAAGATTAACAATTTCTAGAATTCAAACAGGGCCAGGAAACGTTCAAGCTTTGACCAGCCAGAGAGGGGAGACTTCCTTGAATACTAGATCATTCAGAGGATACCCTAGAAGAGTTACACCTTATTAGTAGAGCTAAAATAGTAGTGCTACAGTAAAGGCAACTCTTCATCAACTCAACAAACTTTAAAAACAAGCCTGAAAATAACCAAGCTCATCTGCAAGTAACTTAACTGCCAGCCACAATAAAATTAAATGGTCTTTAAAGAAAGAAAATAAAATCAAGACATATGACAATACAACACTACGTCCACCATCTAATCAAAAGTTACTAGACATGCACTATTCACAACAACAAAGACACAGAATTGACCCAAATGTCCATCAATCATAGACTAGTAAAGCAAATATGGTACATATACACCATGGAATACTATGCAGCCATAAAACAGAACGAGATCATGTCCTTTTCAGGGATATGAATGGAGCTGGATGCCATTATCCTTGGCAAACGAATGTAGAAACAGGAAACCAAACACCACGTGTTCTCACTTACAAGTGGGAGCTAAACAATGAGAACACATGGACACAGGATGGAGAACAACATACACTGGTACCTCTCAGGGAGGGTCGGGGGAGAGAGAGCATCAAGAAGAATAGCTAATGGATGCTGGGCTTAATTCTTGAGTGATGGGTTGATCTGTGCAGCAAACCACCATGGCACATGTTTACCTATGTAACAAACCTGTACATCCTGTACATGTACTCCAGAACTTAAAAAATTAAAGTTGAAAAACAATAGTAGACACGCCAAGAAGAAAATGTGACCCATAACCATGAGAAAAATCATTCAACAGAAACAGACCCAGACGTTACATGAATACGGAATTATTAATAGCAGACAAGGATTTTTAAACAGCTATAAATTATAAGTTATTATTGTAAGAATACATTTACATGTAATATAAACAGACATAAAATTATAAATTATGTTCAAGGATTTGAAGGAGAATATAAACATAAGGCTCAGAGAAATGGATGATACATACACACAAACACCCACATTTTAAAGATCCAAATGAAACTTCTAGATAAAAGAGATACAATATGAAAAGTTCACCAGGTGGGCTTAAAAGATTATAGACATTGTAGAATAAAGGATCAGTAAATGTGAAGACAAAGGAATACAAATTATTAAACTGAAACACAGAAACGCACAAAGTAGGAGAAAAAGAATCAAGAGCTGTTGTAGATTAAAGGAGACATGACAACCAAGCTGAATGTGTTCAGTTTAGGATTCATGATTGGATCCTGAAATGGTTAAAAAGAAAACAACTATAAGAGGTATTTTGGACACAATTAGGAAATTTGAACATGCAGTTTATATTATTAGATATTTATTAATATTAAATTTCTTAAGTGTGGTTACTACATTTAGGAGAATGCTGCTGTTGTACAGACAATGAATGGGGCTTATTTTAAAATTGTTTAAGAAAAAACACTTGGTAGTTACTAACAATGGATTAACTTCAGAAGTATACCTGTATTTTCATCTTTGTTATAACACGAACCACAAGCTTTTGTCTTCAGGGCATTATTTTTTAAATATCCAGCCAAGTACTGTGACAACCTGATACATTTTAATCAGGCCAGCTTTACATACTTAATTTTAAATAGATTAATTTTCAACTACCATGGCTCATTAAAAAAATGATATAAATATGGACTAATTTCACCATGCTCTCAAATTGAAAATAAAAACAAAATCATCCTGCACTTAGTAAAGATAAGTGCATAGCACAATACTAGTAAGCAAAATTTGTGAAAATTTATATTTCAGAGTATTACTTTAAAAATTAACAAAAGATGTTTTCATGCTTCTTGTTATAAACATTAATTACTAGAAAACTAAGCCTGTTTTCACCTTGAAAAACAGAGATCTGACAAAATAACATTTAGACCATTTTAAGTGCCAGGCTTTAATGTTCCTTAAGAACAATCTTTTTTGTTTCTGTATATCTCAAGCCTAGAAAAATCTCTCTCATATAAATAGTTGTTTAAAGTAAACTACAACTAAGG
The DNA here is from genome assembly GCF_002776525.5 of Piliocolobus tephrosceles. Taxonomy (NCBI): domain Eukaryota; kingdom Metazoa; phylum Chordata; class Mammalia; order Primates; family Cercopithecidae; genus Piliocolobus; species Piliocolobus tephrosceles. Next base: position 172,375,204 of record NC_045435.1, on the reverse strand, counting down.
AAACTGATTATCCAGCAATATATAAGTCAAAAAAATAAATTTTCCTCATATCTGTTGGTTAGTTCCTCCCCAGCCCCTCACCCCACCCACCATCCATAAAAGCACACAGGAAATTTTACTTTAGTCATTTTGGATAAAAATTTTTCTGATATGTTGCATTTTCCCCACCTTTTTACCAAATGTGACTTGACCTTTTCCAGTTACTCGGGATCATCATGAACGTGCTTCAACAGACTACAGTTTTTCTCACTAAATGTTAAGTGTCAAATGTTACTTCCTCTCTCTGTGCTTACCACTAGTACTCTACTAATAGTTATTCTGGACTTCCTCCATCCATATATTCTTCTCTGTGGCAGAGAAAAAAAAAAGAACTAACCCTGATAAGAATTCTATTCTTTAAAAAAAATTAAGTACATAAGAATTCTGAGAAAAACTGCCAGGAAAAGTACATGGTTTTAATGCTGAAGCTTAGCAACATTCATAACGGTGGTACAAAGGCATGTTTCCTTCTCTTCTCTGAGGCTATGTTCTGAAGAGTTGACCTTTTGCTAAGTGGCATATTACCACTGTACATAAGCTTAGAGGTAAGCTGAATTTATTTATTTCATTAGAAAACATTTTTGGTAGGGCTGGTAAAATCTTCTGTGTTACACAAAAAGTCATACTTATTTGTTTCAAGTACAGTATACCAAAAAACAGAAGCCAAAATGCTTGGCACTTAAATTATTAAAGATCTTATGTTGGCCGGGTGCAATGGCTCACATCTGTAATCCCAATACTTTGGAAGACTGAGGTGGATGGATCACTTAAGGTCAGGAGTTCAAGGCTAGCCTGGACAACATGGTGAAACCCCATCTCTACTAAAAATATGAAAATTAGCCAGGCGTGGTGGCGGGTGCCTGTAATACTAGCTACTCAGGAGGCTAGGGCAGGATAATCATTTGAACCTGGAAGGTGGAGGTTGCAGTGAGCCGCGATCAAGCCACTGCACACCAGCCTGGGCGACAGAGCGAGACTCCCTCTCAAAAAAAAAAAAAAAAAAATCTTACATTATTTTTCAGATGGCATCATTTTAAAGTCAATCTATGGTATACGGACAAGCAATTTTAAATACTGGGAGACACAATTTAATGCTAAAATTACAAACAAAACATAATTTTTGAACTAAGAAGTACTTAGGCAAAAAGCATACTTCTTAGTGTCCCTGCCAGTGTTCACTGCTACACAGAAAAGACTGGCCTAAATCTGCATTTTTCAAACTGTAGGTCATGATCCATTACCAGGCAGTAAAGTCTTAGTGAACCTAAGTGAATTTGAGTTTTTAATAAAAAGGAATTTCATATACCAAGTTATTACCGTATAGGTAGTGTAGGTAAGTACTACTCCATGAAATTTTATTGTCGGACTGTGTGCTGTATACATATTAGGGCACAAGTAAAAATAAACTTCTTACTGTGGGTGGGTTGCAGTCAAAAAAGTTTGAAACCCACTCATATAGATAGTTCTTAATACTTCATAGGTTGTTGGCAATCAGAAAAAAGACTGATGATGCCTTTCAACATGATTGTTCCATGTTGCAACAATCATGTTCTGCAACATTCCATCACAAAATCAAAGTCATTAGCTTATATGTCTTTAAATATGGCTATTTCCAGTATTATGAAGTTTAATACTGCAGCTGGAACATGGTTAGTACTAAAGATAATAAAATGAACAACATATAATTAAAATTAATTTAAAAGTTAAATTACATTTGTCTTTTTTCCCAGTGACATTAAGAAAATCTGAATAACCTTTATGTGCAGTTATACATAAGTTAAAAAAAACTTGTAAGTTATGTCTGCTATAAGTTAAAACTGCTTTAAGAAAAATCTTTACTTTGTAACAAACTACACCAGTTAAAATAAACTATACTAGTTAAAAGCTGCCTAAATATTTGCCGGAATTGCAACTTAAGGCAAAAAAAGCTATTCATAAAATATTCTCTAGTTACCCATGTATATTAAAGTAGATATTTAAAATAAAGGATCTAAGTTCATATTTTTTAGATATTGATAGGATTCATATTCTAATCAAATCTTAATGATTTCTCATTCTAACACAGCAGAGGCCCCATTTCAGCCCACCCACCACTGAAAATAAAGGCTTTAGAATAACTTTCTGTGCAACAAGAGAATAACTCTCTGTACTTAAAATCAGCTTACTAGGAATTTCACAAGTAACACAGGAACTCCCATTGCACTTGAAAAGTATATGTGATGGAGCAATTACAGTAAGAATTTTGATATCTAGCGCCACCCAGTGACAGATCTCTGAGTATACTCCTCCATTACTGCCTGTTAATTGTTTCTGGTATTGTACGCACTGTACTAAAATCTCAGTACACAGAACTGCAGAAAACATACGCTCTACTCCCAAGAATCTGAAATCAGAAAAGACATTCCCATGGGTTTTTTAGTTTAGGATCAGGCTAGAGGTAACGAAAATAGTATAATGGAGCAAAAAGAAAGAATTAGAAAATACACAGTATTGCTAGAATTTGTTCTGGCCTTACAAAGAGCCTTTCCCATTGCAAGCTATTATAAACACAAGATAAAAAAGGAGTAATTTTAACGAGCAATCACTTTATGGTATACTTAGCATCACTTTATTTAAAACATTTGAAATCAATGTAAAAATAGCCCAAATAAAGAGCTTTCTCATTATGAAAATCAGCTCTGTTTAACATAATCTGTAGATGGAATAAAATCTTCAAGGTAAAGAATTACCAGGCCAGACACAATGGTTCACATCTGTAATCTCAGCACTTTGGAAGGCCAAGGTGAAAGGATCACTTGAGCCCAGGAGCTTTGGACCATTCTGAGCAACATGGCAAGATCCCCTCTCAACAAAACAAAACAAATTAGCCAGGCATGGTGGAGGGTGCCTATAGTCCTAGCTACTTGGGAGGCTGAGGTGGGAGGATCGCCTGAGCCCAGGAGGTCAAGGCTGCAGTGAGCCGTGTTCATGCCACTGCACTCCAGCCCAGGCAACAGTGTAAGACCCTGTCTCAAAAAAAAAAAAAAAAAATTACCTGATAACAAGGTCTTTAATGAAGTCTGATTAAAGTGATATATTAGAAAGCAACAGATCTCTCTTAAACTAAGTATTGAGTACACAGAAATTTATTTTACTATTATTTAAATTGCACATATACACATTATGGATACTTTTACTGTGTATGCTATGTTTCAAAACACAAAAAGGTGAAAAGTCAAAAATGAAAAAAAAAAAAAACAGCATAACACAGATACTGGATGGTTTTGGAGCATGGTCTCTTCTAACTAGTTATAAATTGGGTTTTTGCAGTTCTAGCAATGTGACACAACCAGATCTTCATTTTAATGTCTACCTTCTAAGGATTCCCTAAAGAAAACATACTCTAACTCTGCTTCTAAATCTTTCCAAGTACAAAATGGAAAAGTTCTCTGAGAACTGATTTTCTCTTCCTTCAGCATAGCCAACACAAAACAACAGTAAATTAATCATCAGCCTGGACACAAAATACCCTTTCTCCCCACCCAGATGTCTGGTAGAAGAGAAAAAGTACTTATTCTATAAGGGAAGAAAATGAAATAAATTAATGAGAGATATAGAGAATAGAGATAATTCTCAAAACCTAGCTATGATCATCTTTTTGAGTCCAAAGAAATAAGAAGAAATTAAGAAGTAGAATCTCTTTCTCAAGTGATCAAAGCAATGCAGATGAGAATGCAGCAATAGATCTGAGGATTCAGATGTGAATATAAATCGTTAATTTTACCTATTGGATAAAAATTTCTGGGAACCTTGCAGTATTCAACAATCAATTATTAAAATAAGATCCAGAATTGTAGCAAGCAATCCTGCCAATATTACATTCTCCATTTCAACATTGTTCTTTTCTGCATATTATTTTAGGACTACTGCAGGCCATGTTGGGAAGAGCTACTCCTCAGAAGAGAATATCAGGCTCTTATGACATTTTAATTCTCATTAATATTATAGTTCAGTGATATAAAACTATCTTTCTCTCTTTCTTTAGATCCCATCTTTCCTCCTTACCTAAACATTGTTCACTGATAGTATATCTGAGTAATCTGAATATCTTGATTTTAATACATTTCATTGCTTGAGTCCAAAATAAAGCCAATAAGTCTCTTGAAAAGTATATGGTCTAGCATTCTGATATCTGTGATTAAAGGATACCCATGTAAAAATTCTGAAGCAAAAGAATGTTTGGGGAAAAGATATATAAATAAAGTTACTGGCATTACATTGCTTCATTAGATTAGAATAAAGTACATGTAAATTAACATTTTTCAGCTTTTTTCATTCATGAAAGATTAACTTCCTGGTAAAAGAAGGGAATTTTGCTTTGTTGTTTTAATATTTAATAAATTTGTGTACAAAGACATCTAATCATGAAAATGCAAGTATATTTAACAATTAAAGGGTGGAAGAAACGAATGAACGAACAAATGAATGAATGAATTAGTAGCACAGAGCTGTTTGATTGAACCATATATGGATAGAATTGTTTCCATCCATCAAGTATCCTTGAATATGCTCCTTTAGTGGAATCTTTTAAACATGATTCTGAAGTAGATTAATAACAAATGTTATAAATCACTTCATAGAAATATGTAAATTATGAAAAATTAAATGATATTAAATGACTTTCAGGTAATTTGCAGAGTTTAATTTCTACTTAAGGTCGTATCTACTTGCTTACTACTACTGAAATAGTAGCGCAGAGTATGTGCAGAGTATGTTCTGGGGACGACAGGTAATGTGTTTGCCTGAAGGCCTGAAAGGGGATAACGAAAGGTAAATCTAGAAAGGAAAACTAGAGGGCCACTTTCTGAGATAACAAAAAATCACCAAAAAAACAAAGAAAAAAGAAAAAAAAAGAGAGAGAAAAAAGTTATTACGATATGATCAAATAATCCCAAAAATGTTTATGGTAATTTTTAAAAATTCTATAAACATTGAGAACTAGAGAAAAATATCTGTGAGATAAACAAATATCTAGACTTAGAAATAATTCCAAAAGCATTAAGTGAAATGAATATGAAGCAAATGGAAAGCTCCAGTGATATTGTTTAGGCTCTAATCTATTCACATTTTATTATAAGCCCTTAAAGTTTTTAAAGTAAATTGCTTTGCAAATATTTAGTATTCATCTACCAATGTCATATAATGCATTAGGCACTAGCACTACTAATGTAGTGCTCACAGCACTACATTTTTTTTCTCTCACAGAGAGAAACAGAGACTGATGTGGGATTAAACAGTATATAAAAGATACGGGCCAGGCATGGTAGCTCACTCCTGTAATCCCTGCACTTTGAGAGGCTGAGGCGGGTGGATCACCTGAGGCCAGGGGTTCAAGACTAGCCTGGCCAATATGATGAAATCCCATCTCTATCAAAAACACAAAAAATTAGCTGGGCATGGTGGCACACACCTGTAATCCCAACTACTCAGGAGGCTGAGGCAGTAGAATTGCTTGAACCTGGGAGGCAGAGGTTGCAGTGAGCCAACACCGTGCTACTGTAGTCCAGCCTGGGCAACAAGAGCAAAACTCCATTTTGAAAAAAAAAAAAAAAAGATATGATGAGTTCTACCTTGAAGAACTTCAGGAAAGGTTTCAGACAGGACATAGTTTATCTTAGATCTAAAATAAAGTCAGATTGGCCAGACAGACAAGTAGAAGGAGGACATGCCAGATGGAGGACATGACAGAAACTAAGACAGAGTGGGAGACATTGCTCAGCACATATGGGGACTTGTAAATTCTTATGAGGTGGGAGGAGTGGCAAAGTAGAGATGAAACTTGAGAGAGAGGCAGAAGTCAGGTAAAGTATCCCAGTTAAGTTTTGTATCTGTATCCCAGTTAAGTTTTATAAAAGCCACATTACAGCAGAAAATAGCTCTGAAGAGACCCAACATATTCCTTATCATCTACAATCCAAATGTACCTCCATTCATGCCAAAAAAAATGGGATGTGGGAAGGGAGAATAATATCTAAGTCCTTTCAGCCTTGATAACTGGCCTAGATGGCTTTGCAGCTGCATTTTTAAAAAATACTCATTCACACCTAAGATAGAATAAGATTCAGCACACACTGCTGAATAAAGTGCATATGTTGCACCATTTCTGTTTACCAGCGTTCCCTAAAGTCCAGCTAAAATACAGTAAATTGGCTACTCAAAGAAATTGGTGACTTGCCATTACATCCAAGTAATGAAAGCATCTGGTACCGAAATGACAATGGGCAGTTTTTTTTCATAACTTGTCTTTATTCAGTTATAGATACAGAAAATTGTATAGCTCTGAAAGTTCAATGTTAAGTGATTATTTTAATGGCCTTTCAATTACTAGGTATTTTTACAGATTTTTTTTAAAGTCGTATTTCTCACTGGGATGCCAATTCAAGCCTTCTGAGAAATGTCTCCCTCAGAATGCTTCAAAGTCAACTTTCTAATTAAAAGATTTAATATAGCCTTAATTTATTTGCCAAAGTGCCAACAATATTTTTTAATCTCAAATACTCACCAAAAACTAACATTTCCAAACAATTATGTTTTGTCACAGTAAAGAACAGCATCATACAGAGACAAAATAGCACTGTTTTGCTTTTCCTCTAAAGAGCTGTATTTTTCAGAGGATACAGTTTTTGTCAGTATAAGTGATTACTTTTAGAATAAGTACCTGACATGCAATCAATAGTTCTTCTTACTGGCTTTTTGGATATTCTACATACTCAAACATTCATTCTGAGCATGGGTTTTGCTGCACTCCTCAAGGTAAGACAGATTAAAAGGTTCATATGTGTTTCTCTCAAAAGATGATAAAAAAATTAAAACAATGGCTCTCTTTATTTGGAAAGTAATTCCCTTTCCTCCAGGAATTGTTAATTGCATTTCCGCTGCCTTTGTGGCTATCTTTGAGTCACAAATCACTTGGGATGGTTTATATGAAGAAAATATGCCATTTTAAAAACTATAACATATATTCCACTTATTCATTTCCTTTTAAAGAAGAAGAAAAGTGTAGGTTTATTTAATCTTTTTTAAAAAAACTAAAAGAACTGTAAAAATTCTGAAATACCCACCAACATTAATCATCTGAAGTATCTCGATAAATTTTTATTCCTCGTTTCTTTTCTCTTTGTGGTCTAAAACAAAGAGTTCCTTTCTCCAAGGAAAACTTTAACAGATAGAGCCAATTCTCCTTTGTCTGAGATAATCTGTATGTCACTTTGGATAAGAGACATGCCAAAATATAACCCTGCACTACCATCAACTGTAGTATTATGTATGAAGCTGAATTAAGTTTTCCTCAGTACTCAGTCCTAGTAAGCTATGTAATAAATAAGGAAATATATCATTTTCTAACTATTTTAAGTCAATGCATCATACAAAATTGTGGATATACACGAATGAGCCATTACTGATTATCTACAAGAGGTATTTATCTGCAATTCTGAAAAGAAGTATTATATATATATTAACATTGATGACCAAATTCCACAACACACTTAATATAAAACTGTATATAACCATTTTGCAAGCTCATTAAATGCAGTCAGAGATTTCTGATATGAAAAGTACAGCTAATAAGGCTAACAGCTTATCTATCATTAACCACCCTAGAAAGGAAATTTTCTTTAGGGTGCGATTCCAGTTGTTTTTCCAGTAACCATAATGAGTTTATCCTTACCCCGTCACACTACCTTGATAGGTGATGCATAATTCTTACTACTACAAATTTATGAAACATACTTTCCACAATGGTATGATTAAACTGTCTGTATAAGCCAAATTGGAAATTTTATACAACAGCTGACACTGAATTGCTATATCATATGTGACTTATCAGACAATCTGATTTCCGAAAAGTCAGCAATTTTGCCATCTTTACCCTTTTTCTATTTAATTCTAATGGTAAAAAGCATAAAACATCAACAGCTAAGACCCACTGCCTCCTTCCTGTATGCAAGGTGCTGTTGGGTAGGCATTTAACATTGATTAGTTCATCTGATTCTCCCAAAAATCCTATGATATAGGGAACATTATAATTCTTATTTTACAGATAAGAAAATTGAGGCAGACAGAGGTAAAATAACTTGTCCAAGGTCATACTGCTAGCAAATGATAAAGATGAGACTGAAGTGTATATACTCTGTTTCCAGACCTTGATTATAATCATTGTGTCTCCCTGTAAACTGATGTTCCAGAAATTTATACAACTCTGACAAAAACAGAAATCATTAGGAATGACATTAGTAAGGAATCTTCAGCCTTAAATGGCCAGAATATACTCCACTGTATATTTGTGGAAGAAAAAATAACCAAGTTAAAGAACATGTACAACAGACTAGAGCCTTATTCATTAAAACTGTGCCTACATGGTAAAGTACAAGAATTTTTTTAACATTTCCCTTTCTAACATTAGAATGGCTCAACTGAAACCTTTTTCCATGTTTTTCATATGTACACGTTTTTCAAGAATATATTAGACACATAAGCAAAAGGCTATTACATAGTTTGATTTAATGTCTTTATTGATTGCTTACCATGTACTGTAATACAAATTGGATATATAAATATGGTTAAAACATGAACGCTACACACCATCAATTCACAAATGAGATACATGTATATATATTCAATAAAAAGTAATAACAATGTGATAAAACGCAATGAAGGAAGTATTTGCAAAGTGGAAGGGTGGCACATTGAGCTAGAATGGTCTGCACTGCAACAGAGGAAGCAGAGAGAAAAGTAAGGCTTCCTGAGGAGGTAACATCCTCAGCTAGCACGTAACTGATGAGACAGATAAATGAGTGGTAAAGATCATTAGAGCAGAGATCTTGGACAGAGAAAATAGTACATGTAAAGGCACAAATGTATGATCAGCATGGCACAGCCAGTTGAGAGAGTTCAGGTAGGCGGTATGGCTGCAACATAAAATTCAAGACAAGGAGTGAAAAGAGATGAGCTGGACTAATGACTAAATCATTAAACTCCTTTGGAAGTACTCAGACTCATGATGAGGATCCACTAAAGGGACAAGAAGGCTAACAAGCCTACTGCATTCATTCCCGAGTTGTGGTTTCATCCTCAAAAACAGATATTCAATAACAGTATTTCCCTAATTATCAAAGAGTACCATCTCCCATCCCTGCCTGTAAAGGAAAGTTATAACAACAACAAAAAAGTACTCTAATTTCTAACTATCAGACTGTACTGAGTCCACAAATTACATAGCATAATAGTGCAGTAGACCTTGGGATCAATAGAATTAGTTTACTTTTAATTTCTTAGCAGCAAGAAATTAATGAAACATTATAATAACATTTAATTTTAACTGAAGCAACCTCTAATTATTATAGTTTAGTTCTGGATAAAACAGTTAAATATAAACTATCATTAACAACTCTGAGGAGCAGGAAATCTACTACTTTGACTTCAAACTCTAATCTATTCCCATTTAAAGGCAATTGAGAGTCCATATTAGGACCTAACATAAAGTAGTAATGATACCTATCATTTACACAGTGCTATACATTTTCAAATTCCTTTATATTTATTATTTTATTCTTCTCATAAGTTTATTATGAAAGTATCATTTCTTCCATGCAATCAAAATTGCAGAGAAAATTCATGCACAGCATGACAGGGCGGTTTTTCTTGCTGAACAGACAAATTATCTAAGACCAAGCAACATGAAATAATAGCCCATGTCCTATTCTGGGAGATACATGCAAGACACTATATGACACTCAGCTCTGAGGTAGTCCAGTAACAGCTACATCAAGGTTTATTTTACATAGGCCTTAATGTGGCTCCTTAGCCAATGCTAATCCCAAAACAGACTTTAAAAAACCACAACTTTAAAAACTAGAGCAGCACTGGTGATACATGGTGAGCGAGGTGGGTAAACCTCATTTTACTATCTGAAATGCTAGCTTAACACATGTCAGAGAGAAAAAAACTTTACACGGGGCAGATTTAACTTATTACAAAAGAGAAACCTCAATGACAATGTAGATACAGGTATAGATGTAGGTTTGAGATTGATACTGGAAGGGTAAAGGCATAAAACTAAAGGCTGAAGTTAAGTTTTCATTCCCACATGAGATCAAGTAAGATTCCACTGTTAAACCACAGTTCAAGATGTCCAACAAATGCCTGAAAATTCTTAGAAGCAGTAAAAGTTATTTCTATTCTGTGCATCCAGTTTATTTTCAATCTTACTGGATTTTAAATTTTAAATGTTTTCTGAAACAAGGGAGGATTTAAATTAGCTAACTAAACAAATAGGAAACAAAAAACGAAAAAAGAAAACCATACCTTTATATCGAAGTTACAATCAAGTCTTCTAATTAACACGATGAAAGTGCCAGATGAATTGTCTTTTACTGGTGGAGGCACTATGGGTTCACAGGCATTCTCTGGTTTTGAGTTAATCAAAAAACCCTGAAAAAGAGTTGGTAAAAATTATCTCTCTCTTTCAGTCAATAAATCAATCAACCTACTTCTACAAATATCTTTTCAATTTGTCATGTTTTGCATTATGCTAGATGTATTATTGGGCATCTACAATTGCTCACAATCACAGAACTTCTAAAGCAGCATTTGCTTTCATAAAGCATTTAGTTTTCTAAAATAGGTTCTATCTTTTGTATTGAAGTTAAAAAATAATAATAATAAGCAAACGCATGCATAAGCCAATCACCCCAAAGACAACCACTGGTATATTTTCTAACAATATTTGACATTTTCAAACCAAGCAAATATGTCTTAAAAATTAACTTTCTTTCATGTTAGCAGACAATGAAATGCACATAATAAATACATTTCTAGAAATTTATTCTGCAGAAATGCTAGCCTGAGTATGTAAGGTGTATGTGGAAAGACAGTTATTGGTACATTATTATTATTATTATTATTATTATTATTATTATTATTATTATTATTTGAGACAGAGTCTCGCTCTGTCGCCCAGGCTAGAGTGCAGTGGCGCGATCTCGGCTCACTGCAAGCTCCGCCTCCCGGATTCACGCCATTCTCCTGCTTCAGTCTCCAGAGTAGCTGGGACTACAGGCGCCCGCCACTACACCCGGCTAATTTTTTTGTATTTTTAGTAGAGATGGGGTTCACTGTGTTAGCCAGGATGGTCTCGATCTCCTGACCTTGTGATCCACCCTCTGCCTCCCAAAGTGCTGGGATTACAGGCGTGAGCCACCGCACCTGGCCTCGTACATTATTTTTATAGCAAAAACTGGAAATTACGCATATCCAAAAGACAGCTATTTAAACAATTATAGTATATTTATACAATAGGTAAACAATGCAGCCATTTAAAAATATGAGGAAGACCTGTACACACTAAACTGAAAAGACGTTCACAAGATAACCATGAATTTAAAAAGTAAACAGCAAGTTCCTTTCAGGAATGCAGGATGGTTTGACATAAGAAAATGTAGTAACAGGCCGGTCGCGGTGACTCACACTTGTAATCTCAGCACTTTGGGAGGCCGAGGCAGATGGATCACCTGAAGTCAGCAGTTCAAGACCAGCCTGGCCAACATGGCAAAACCCCGTCTCTACTAAAAATACAAAAATTAGCCAAGCATGGTGGCACATGCCTGTAGTCCCAGCTACTTGGGAGGCTGAGGCAGGAGAATGGCTTGAACCCAGGAGATGGAGGCTGCAGTGAGTCAAGATTGTGCCACTGCACTCCAGCCTGGGCGACAGAGCGAAACTCCATCTTGGAAAAAAAAACAAAAAACAAAAACCTGGTAACAGATTAAAACAGAAAAATCAAATGACTATCTTAACATATGTAAAAAGTGAATAAACACATTAAAAAAAGATCAAATTCATTGATTTCATTTATAAACGAAGGAGGCAATTAAAGCTATGAGACAATGCCTTAACCACAGTTCTGTATGGTCCCTGAACTGGTCACACCAATAATCTATTCCACAGGATTTGGCAATTTCTCCTCCCTGAAATTATATCGCTCAGCTTGTGATATGGAAAGTGTCTGTACATATCTTGGGTATAAAATTTATCACTCTTTCATTTGCTCATATAATAGCTCCTCTTCTTAATCCCATAAAGCACTTGGTTTTTGTTTTGCAAGGAAGTACAACTGTGGTCATCCTTCCAATGATGAATATTTGCTTTATTCTTGTTAAATGTGCACCCTGCTCTCAGTGCCTTTCTGCAAACACTTTTTGCTTCAATGCCAAATAACATAGTGTAGGAAATCTTTTTCAACACAGTTATTATAGCAATTAAACGCAAGCCATATAGGTTGACTTCCAGTTCCAAAATGGTGATGCAGAAGCAAGCTGGTTTGACTCCCCTACACAGAAAAAGGAAAACAAATATACAGCAATGAGATTATGGCCAGAAATAAGCCAGAACTCAAATATAAGGAGAGATCATTCCCAGGGCCACAGAGAAGTAAAAAAATCTCCCAGTAGACAGAGATTTAGACTTGCACATCTACAATGCCCCTCCCCCCATTTTGCCCAGCACCAACTGCAAGGAAAATTTCCCCTCAACTCACTGTTTCAACTTACTGTAAAAGTAAGACCAAGGTGGAACCAAATTGCCCACGATCTTGGGTTCCCTAGGAGGAGATGTGTCCCTTCCTTAACCCACAGAAAACATCACAAGTACCTGAAGGGAGAAATATCCATGAGGTAGATAGAGACTAAGAGGGGAAGCAGGACTACAATCCCTAGCCCTGGAAAGTAGAGCCTTCCTTTGTAACTCTACCAAAAGAGACGCCAAATCACAGTAGCTATTCAGTAGCACCATACAGTAGGTTTGTCCCACAGGTCCACTGGGCATAAACCTCCACAGCCAGCCTTCCCAAACTGTCAAGATATCCCCATTGGGACCTGCCCCTTTGGGAAGGGCAGCACTTTGATAATTTACTACAGCCAAGGTGAACCTAAGCTTAAGGCACCACCTAAAGCCAAAAAGGAGGCAGTAACCTAGCAGTAAATAACCACTAACCAAACACATCCAATAGAAACCAAAACAAGCCAGACAGAGAAGAACAGAATAAATAACTAATCTTTCAATGCAAAGACACAGATATACATCCACAAGAAACAATAGCAAGCAGGGAACCATGATCCCCAATTGGACAAAGCAAGAAACCAATAAGCAACCCTAACAAGATGGCAATATGTGAACTTTTTAAGCAAGAATTCAAAATAGCAGTTTTAAGGAAACTCAGCGATCTCCAAGATAACACAGAAAAGAAATTCAGAAATGTATCAGAAAATTTTTAATCAAAAAATTGAAATAATTCTGTCTAAACCAAACAAATTTTGGAACGGAGAAGTATATCTGCTGACCTGAAAAATTCATTAGAGGCACTCAACATCAGAATGGATCAAGGAGAAGAAAGAATCAGCAAAGTCAAAGACAGCCTATTTTTAAATACACAGAAGAGAAAAAAGAAAAGAGTGAAAAGCAATAAAGATCTCCTACAAGATAAAGAAAATTACCTCAAAAGACCAACTCTAAGAATTACAGGTGTTCAAGAGGGAGCTGAGCAAAAGCAAAGTATAGAAAGCTTATTCAAAAAAAATAATAAAAAACTTTATAAAACTTGAGAAATATATAAATAACCAGCAACAGGAAGGTGAGAGAACAAACAAATTTGACCCAAATAAGACTACCCCAAGACATACACTAATCAAACTCTCAAAGGTCAAGGACAAAGAGAGGATCCTAAATGCAGCAAGAAAAAAAAAGGAAATAACATACAAAGGAGTTCCAATTCATGTGGCAACAGACTTTTCATTGAAAAACAATACAAGCCAGGAGGGAGTGGAATAACTAGAGAAAGAGAGAGACAGAGAAAGAAAGGAAAGGACAGAAAGGGAAAGGAGAGGGAAGGAGAAAGGAGGGGAGGAAAGGGGAGGGGAGGAGAGGAGCAGAGAAGATGGTAATGATGAGGAGCAAAAAGCAAAAAGTGAAGAGGGGGGAGGAAGGAAGGGAGGAAGAAAGGAAACCTATCATCGAAGAATAACCAAATCCAGTAAAGTTATCCTTCAAATATAAGAAACAGTTTTTCCCAGATAAACAAAAGCTGAGAGACTTTACCACCACCAGGCCTGTCTTACAAGAAATGCTAAGGAAAATTATTCAATCTGAAAGAAAAAAGACTAATGTGCTAAAATAATTAGAAAAAAAAATAGTTGAAGGTCTAAAACCCACTGGTAAAATTAAGTACATAGACAAATCCAGAATATTCATACCATAATTGTGGTGTGCAATCCACTCATAACTCTAGTTATGTCCAGAAGACAAATCTATTTAAAACAATTATTTAAAAGAAAGAAAAACAAACAAAAAAAAAAATTACAGCTACAGCAACATAGTAAGAGATAGGTAATATAAAAATATGTGAACTGAGACAACTAAAAGCCAAAATGTGAGGGATAGAGTTAAAGTGGAGAATTTTTTTTTTTCATTCTCATTTGTTTCTATTCTTTCCTATGTGACTTAAAATGTCATGCTTTAAATAACTTGTTATAAGACGGCTTTGTAAGCCTTATAGTACTGACAACGCAAAAACCTGTAACGGATTCACTAAAAATAAAAAGCAATTAATTAAAAAGCACTATCAGAGAAAATCACTTAACCACAAAGGAAGATAGTAAGAAAGGAAGAGAAAAATTACAATACAAAAAACAATCAACAAAATGGAAGTAAAAGTCTTAACTCATCAATAACACTAAATGTAAATGGAATCCATTCTCCAATTAAAAGGCACAAAATGGCTGGATAGACAAAGAAACAAGACCCAATACTATGCTGCTTACAAAAAAACCACTTCACCTATAAACATATATATAGTCCAAAAGTGAGGGGTGAAAAATGAAATTCCAGTAGTAGTTACACTTATATCAAATAAAACAGACTACAAATCATCAAATAGTGTAAAAAGAGACAAGGAAGATCAATATATATGATACAAGGGTCAATTCTGCAAGATGATATAACAATTATAACTATTTATGCAACCAATATGAGGCAGCCAAGTATATGCAGCAAACATAAACAGATCCAGAGGGAGAGAGAGACTACAATACAATAATAGTAGGGAACTTTAGCACACCACTTTCGGAAATGTACAGATCATCCAGACAGAAAATCAACGAAGAATCAATAACCTAAAGGTCCTGACATTTACAGAACATCTCACCTAACAGTTACAGAAAAGACATTATTTTTATCAGCATATGGAACATTTTCAGAATATACCTTATCTTAGGCCACAGAATAAGTCTGAAAAATTCAAAAAGTAGCAATCATACCACTATCTTTTCTGGCCACAATAGACTACAATAAAAAGAAGAACCTTGGAAACTTCACAAATGTACGGCAAATAAACAAAATGTTCCTGAATAACCAATGGGTGAATAAAGAAATTAAGAAAAGAAATTTAAAATTTCCTGAAACAAATGAAAACGAAACTACCACATACCAAAATATATGGATACAGCAAAAGCAGTACTAAGAGGGAAGTTTATAGTAATAAACGTGTCAGAGGTGTCTGAACCAGAGCAACTCCATCTTGAATAGGAGCTGGGCAAAAAATGAGACTGAGACCTACTAAGCTGCACTCCCAGATGGTTAAAGCATTCTAAGTCACAGAATGAGATAAGAGGTCAGAACAAGACACAGGTCATAAAGACCTTGCTGATAAAATAGGTTACAGTAACAAAGTCAGCTAAAATCCACCAAAACCAAGATGGTGACGAGAGTGACCTCTGGTCTTCCTCACTGCTACACTCCCACCAATGCCATGACACTTTACAAACGCCATGGCAACTTCAAGAAGTTACCTATATGGTCTAAAAAGGGGAGCCATAAATAATCCACCCCTTGTTTAGCATATCACCAAGAAATAATCATAAAAATGGGCAACCAGCAGCCCTCCAGGCTGTTCTGTCTATGGAGTAGTCATTGTTTTATTCCTTTACTTCCTTAATAAACTTGCTTTCACTTTGCACTGCAGACTCGTCCTGAATTCTTTCTCGTATGAGATCCAAGGACCCTCTCTTGGGGTCTGGATCAGGATCCTTTTCCTGTAACACCACCAGTGCCATGACAGCTTACAGATGTCATGACAACATCAGGAAATTACCCTATATGGTCTAAAAAGGGAAGACAGAAACAATCCCACCCCTTGTTTAGCATATCATCAAGAAATAATCATATAAATGGCCAACCAGGAGCCCTCCGGGCTGCTCTGTCTATGGAGTAGCCATTCTTCTATTCCATCACTTTCCTAATAAACTTGCTTTCACTTTACTCTATGGACTCACCCTGAATTCTTCCTTGCATGAGATCCAAGAACCCTCTCTTGGGGTCTAGATCAGGACCCTTTCCTGTAACAAATGCTTACATCAAAAAAGCATAGATTTCAAATAAACCACCTAACAGTGAACCTCAAGGAACTAGAAAAACAACACCAAATGAAACCCAAAATTAGTAGACAGAAAGAAAGATCATCTATTCCAATTTTTCTGTATACAAAAAAATTGGAAGATTGGAAGCAGATTGCTTGAGTTCATTAGCTTGAGACCACCTGGACAACACGGCGAAATCCCATCTCTACAAAAAATACAAAAATTACCTGGCTGTGGTGGTGTATGCCTGTGTCCCAACTACTCGGGAGGCTAAAGTGGGAGGACTGCTTCAGCCCAGGAGTGGAAGGCTGCAGTGAGCCGAGATCACACCATTGCACTTCATCTTGGGAAATAGAGTGAGATCCTCTCTCTCAAAAAAACCAAACAGGAGGGTATAGGGCTGATCAATGAATAAGACAGCTTTTGAGGCTATATCTTAAATGTTCCTGCTTTTACTATTAATGTTGATGATTATTACAACAAACATAATGTCTGTTATATATATATATAAATATCTAGAAAGAAGTTTCATGAATGTGTTGAAAGGGTTAGCTCCTTTGTACAGGCTCCAGTCTACTGTAACCATTGGTAAGTACCACTTCTGCAGACAGCCAGAAAAAACACTTTTATCTTATGGAGATGCTTGTTTTTATTTAGTTTTTTTATTTCTTAGATCACATAAGTTAAGGAGAAATATACTCCAAATGCCTAGTTTTTCTTCTCTTGGTTTTGGAATTTTGGTTGCTCCATCTAAATACAATATATCTTATTAAACATCCACTATACCTTTCTTTACATCATCAGAATAACCTGATTGCAAATAAAATTTCATTTACATATAAATTAATAAATATCTTCTTCCAAAGTTTACTACTTCAAATTAATCTGCAGACATAAAGAGTTTGCTAATGACCTTGCCATTAAAAGAAAAAAGGAGGGAGGATGGCAACAAATCAGTGTCCAGAATAAAGCTAGGAAATAAGATCAATAATTTCTTTTTTATTTGAATTGATATGGAGAGATTTAAGCAAAGGGAAATCATAAAAGATGCAGCTGACATTCTTTTTGTCTTTATCAAATTTAGTTCTTAATAACAATAGCATAACTGCAAACATTTAATGACTGTAACCTTCAGTTTTATTTTACTTAACACAGTACCGATTTATTAGGATTTTGATTTTATGATATTCCAGCTCTACAAAGAAAAGATCATCTGGTGTGTGCCTCTCATTTGGTACACACAGATACTGTGTGTTCACTCAATGGATATAATACCTTGACATTTCAGAAAACAAAATGAATGTGCGCTCTGGAGGACAATGCCTTTTAATTGATATGTTACTGTCTTTGTGCGTTTGCATTGCTATAAAGGAATACCTGAGGCTGGGTAATTTGTAAAGAGGTTTATTTGGCTCATAGTTCTGCAGGCTATACAAGAAAACACACACACACACGCACACGCACAAAAGGCATGGCACCAGCATCTGTTTCTGATGGCCTGCTTCCACTCATGCAAGGTGGAAGGTGAAGGGGAGCCTGTGTGAGAAGAGATCACATGATGAGAGAGGAGAAGAGAAGTGCCAGACCCTTGAACAACTAGCTCGCACAGGAACTAAGAGTAAGAATTCATTCACTGTGGCAGAAGTCACCAAGCCATTCATGAGGGATCCACTTCCCTGACCCAAACATCCTCCCATTGGGCCTTACCTCTAACACTAGGGATCAGATTTCAACATAAGGATCAAATATCCAAACAATGGTAGTTACATTCACACTAATACTACAACCACATCATCATTCTAAAAAAAAAAAATTCCAGTCAAACATTGCCATTCTAGCTACATGCAACAAAATAGTTTCTCTAAAAACAAGAATTCTAAGTGGATTGTACTTACACTAGCAATGCATGTCCTCTACAATTGCCACATAATCAGTACAACCCAGTAAAGGAGATTTATGCATAATTCATATTCTATAGTATTTGACTAATCCTGTAAAAACATAAAGAGGTTAAATGTAATAACTACAGAATTCTTAACAAAATCTTTGACAGCAAGAGTTCAGAAACAAATAGAAAAAGTAAATCCATGAAAACCAAACAGGCATCAGAAAAATTCTCCTTTAGTACTATAAACAAACATAGGCCGGGTGCGGTGACTCACACCTGCAATCCCAGTACTTTGGGAGGCCAAGGCAGGCAGATCACCTGAGGTCAGGAGTTTGAGACCAGCCTAGCCAATATGGTGAAACTCTGTCTCCACTAAAAATACAAAAATTAGCCAGGTGTGGTGGCGCATGCCTGTAATCACAGCTACGCAGGAAGCTGAGGCACAATTGCTTGAACCCAGGAGGGGTAGGTTGCAGTGAGTTAAGATTGCACCATTGCACCCTAGCCTAGGTGACAAAGGGAGGCTCCATCTTAAAAAAAAAAAAAAAAAAGAATCAAGACTAAGAGGAATTCTTTGGTAATGAGACAAAAAACATGCTGTTTTCCAAAACATAACAAACACAACCACAACAAAGACCCTCACTCATTCATCACTTACCACAGCACTTGCCATTTGCAATTTGTCATTATAATTCAGTTTATAGTTGAACACAACCTGGTTAATTAAAGTTGATACAATTTGCTTATCAATCTGATTAAAGGGATCATAATGATGGAAATGGTCAGATCCTAACTAGAGGAATTATTTCAGTACTCAGAATTCAAAGAGAATGGCAACTGGCAAGAAGGGATAGTGCAGGCAAACAAAAGTAGGGAGAACAATTATAATACCTTAATAAAGGTACTGCTATTGCCATTAGTTATTCTGTTAATTTCAAAGGTGATGATTACTCATTCATTTGTTTCATGAAACAGGGAATATATCAAATGTAAAATATAATGAATTATTTTATTACTTATCACTTACAGAAGAAGGGAGATATTACTGAATTCATCAAAGTGGCTGGACATTCTTTTATACCAGCAGTATATAAAAATACCTGGTTTCATATCCTTGTCAGTTGTGGATATTGTTAGACTCGTATTTTTACTAATTTGATAAGTGTGAATTGGCATCTAGATATAATGTATACAAGCAGATATATTTAAAAGATGTTCACTAAAAAAGAAAGTAAAAAACTGGCATCTACCAGCAAATGAATGAAAAAATAAATTGTGGCATATCCATAAAATGTAGTATGCAACAGTTAAAATGAATTAGGAATATGTAGTAACAAAAATTTCAAATACAGTATTAGATGAAAAAGCAAGTTTTAAAACCAGAGCAAAGAAAATTTAAATGGAAGCACAACGTTTATAGATGTATATATGGTAGAAATATATATATATATGTATGTTTTAGAACATAAATGGGAAAGATATACATAAGTTTCAGGATAATGATCATCTATAAGGAGCGAGGTAAGGGAACAGAATACGGTAGGATAAAAAGGATGTTTCAGTAGTATCTGTAATATTTTATTACTTCTTTCAAAAATACTAACCTCTAGGTAGCAGATATATAGGATGCTCTGTTATTCTTAAACTCTAGTCTATGCTTGAAATATTTCAATTTTTAAAAAGTGAAAGCAATCTAAATGTCCAGTGACACAAGGGATTGGTTACATCATGGTGTAATTCAAGTACTATAATAAATTGTATAATTTTGAATGATGATATGAATGTATAGATTTTTATATGGAAAGATATCCATGATATTGGATATGCCATCCAACATATTGCCAATTTTTTAAGTTGCAAAATAGCACATATAAGTGCATAAAATGAAGGCGTGAATGTGTCTACACAAGTTCACACAGTTGTACCCAAACGTCTGCCACTATAATCTTTAATTGTAGAATTATGTATGATTTTCTTATTCTTCTTTTTAAACTTTATTGATATTTAGTATTTTATATATTTATGGGGTGCATGTGATAATTTGTTTCATGCATAAAACATGTAATGATCAAGTCAGGATACTTGAGGAATCTATTACCTTGAATATTTATCATTTATATGTGTTGAGAATATTTCAAGTTCTCTCTTCTAGTTACTTTAAAATATACTTAATACATTATTGCTAACTATAGTCACCCTACTCTGTTATGGAACATTGGAACTTATACCTTCTATCTAACTGTATGTTTGTATCCACTGACCAACTTCTCTTCATCTCCCCCTCTCAACCACACCCTTTTCCCACCCTCTGGTATCTATCGATCTACTCTCAATCTCCATAAGATCAACTTTTTTAGCTTCTACAAATGAGTGAGAACATTGGGTATTTGTTCTTTCTCTGCCTGTATAATTCCACTTAACATAATAATCTCTAGTTCCATTCATGTTGTGACAAATGACATGATTTCATTCATTTTTACAGTCAAATAGTATTACATTCCATGTACATACTTTTTAAAATTCATTAATATATTCATGGACAGTAGGTTGATTCTACATCTTGGCTATTGTGAATAGTGATATAGTAAACATGCAAGTGCAGGTATCCCTTGGATACACTTCTTTTCCTTTGGATAAATAGCCAGTGGTGGGACTGCTGGATCATATGGTAGTGCTATATTTAGTTCTCCCCCACCCTCTTTTCAGTTTTTTTTTTTTTTTTTGAAATCACCATACCGTTTTCCATAGTAGTTGTACTAATTTACATTCCCACCAACAGTGTATGAGTTCCCTCTTCTCTGAATCCTTGCCAAAATCTGTAATTTTTTTGTCATTTTAATAATAGCCATCCTAATTGGATTAAGATGCTATCTCACTGTGGTTTTTACATTTCCCTGATGATTAGTGATATTAAACATTTTTTTCATATGCCCGTTGGCCATTTGTATGTCTTCTTTTGAGAAATATCTGTTTAGATCATTGGCCCTTTTTAAAATCAGACTGTGTTTTTACTGTTGAGATGTTCAAATTCCTTATATATTCTGGATATTAGTCCCTTGTCAGATGGATAGTTTGCAAATATCTTCTCCCATTCAACAAGTTGTCTCTTCACTCTGTTGATTCTTTTGCTGTGCAAAAGCTTTTTAGTTCAATATAGTCTCATTTGTCTATTTTTCTTTTTGTTGTCTGTGCTTTTGTGATCTTAGCTGTAAAATCTTTGCCTAGATCAATGCCCTGAAGTGTTTTCCATATGTTTTCTTCCAGTAGTTTTACAGTTTTGGGGCTTTAATCCATCTTGAGTTGACTTTTGTATATGGTCAGAGATAAGGGTTCAGTTTCATTCTTCTGTATATGGATATCCAATTTTCCCAGCATTCTTTATTGAAGAGACTGTCCTTTCCCCAATGTATGTTCTTGGCACCTTTGTCAAAAATCATTTGGCTATAAACATGTGAATTTACTTCTGGATCCTCTACTCTGTAGTGTTGGTCTCTGTGTCTGTTGTCTGTTTTTAGATCAATACCATACTGTTTTGGTTTTTATAGCCTTGTTACATATACGTGTGTGTGTAATATGTATATATGTGTGTATATATGTACAAATACTATACATACACATACACACACACACACACACACACACAGTTTTTTTAGATGGAGTCTCTCTCTGTTGCCCAGGCTGGGGTGCAGTGGCATGATCTCAGTTCACTGCAACATGCATCTCCTGGGTTCAAGTGATTCTCCTCCCTTAGCCTCCCGAGTAGCTGGGACTACAGGTGCTCACCACCATGCCCAGCTAATTTTTGTATTTTTAGTAGAGACAGAGTTTTACCATGTTGGCCAGGTTGGTCTTGAACTCCTGACCTCAAATGCTCCACCCACCTCAGGCTCCCCAAGTGCTGGGATTACAGGTGTGAGCCACCACACCTGGTTGCCTTGTAATATATTTCGATGTCAGGTAGTGTGATGTCTCCAGTTTTGTTCTTTTTGTTCAGGATTTCTTTGGCTATTTGAGGTCTTTTCTGGTTCCATATAAATTTTAGGATTGTTTTTTCTATTTCTGTGAAAAATGACATTGATATTTTGATAGAAATTTCACTGAATCTGTAGACTGCTTTGGGCAGTATGGTCGTTTTAATTATACCAATTCTTCTACTCCATGAGCCATATTCTTTTTCATATCTATATCATCTTAATTTTAATGCTGAGCATATATCACCCTTTTAATGAGAAAAATATTTTTTCATGAGCAGAATAAAAAATGAGTCTTTTGCCATATTGAACTGAGAAAGCCAGCAAGAAAATCTAATAAAAACTACTTAGTGAACAAAAAAGACGCCCAGTAATGCAATGAGAAAATGAAGGGAGTGTGGTGATTTATGAAATAAAGAACCTGAGTCTCCTTTGACTTCCTCTGTGTGTGTGTGTGTGTCTTTACCTTCCCTCTTCTCTAAGTGATAACTTGTCATGACAAAATAATTATTTTCTAAATCAAATGAAATGCTATATTCCTGCTTGATTTAATAAATGAATAAGCAACCATGACTTTTTGAAATTAAGAGGAAAGGGCTTATTTTAGAAGCTCAAAATTCACTACAAAAGTATTCTTTTTATATCATCTAACTATGTGCATTTGAAAATGTCCTTAGACCTTAGAATTCTTATTTCATGTATAACCAGATAGTTTTACTCTTTATTTTGACAATGCTATTTCTTTATTTATCCTTTGAAAAAGGAACTCTGACTTTTAGTTTACAAACTGAGGGTGATACTGTAAAATAAGGGTGAGGAAGTCCAGCACATTGAGCCTTAACCAAGGCTTTCTTCACATCACAAAACCGTGTAAGTGTTCTGAGAGGAAAAATATACTAAGTGGCAGTGAGCTTGTTTCCTGCAAAGAAAGCAAGCAAAGGAAGTAGCACAAATAAACCATCCAAACAATCACATTTCTTTGCAATGTTTGCATTTTCCTTCACCAGGGGAAAAAAACTCTCTTCTAATCTCAAGACTTTATATTAAACGAAATCATTTCCTGTAATAAGAATTTCGAAATTAACTGGTAAATTACTTTCAAAGAACAAGCCTAGTTTGTGGAAAATTAAATGGTGATGATACAGGGCACTAATTTAATGAATATGATGAGGGGAAATAAATATATATCATATAAGAAAAACTGCTTATCTGCAACTTTGTTCTGGACAGTAGGAACAGTATAGTCTAGGACAAATCTGCATCCCACTGTCATCTCCTCTGTCTTCTTCCTCTTCAACATAAAGAATATACCCTGACTACCAGATTACAAAACACAGTATATGTGGATCATGGTAAATCTAGCTCAAGAGTTGTGTTGCTGAAAATGAGATTTGCCATTGATAATTATACTCAGGTAATCTGACACTTGGCTTACTGATCAAAGCTTCCTTATCAGAGATAAATCTTGTTTTCAATTTTTTAACAATCATTATCTCCTCCACCTATCAAGGCACTTCCTAAAAATATAGAAACAAGAAAACTGGAGAAGCTTGATTCTCCACAGACTAGCCCTCAACATGTAACTAAATTATTCCAATTATACTGATAATAAAAAGTATAGCAAGAGACCTTGCTTGCTAGCATTACACATCTACATGTAAAGTCTTGACTATTGTCTTGGTCTATTTTGTGTTTCTATAACAGGACACCTGAGGCAGGTTATTTATAAAGGAAGGAGTTTTATTTAACTCATGGTTGTGCAGGCTGTTTAAGCAGCATGGCACTGGCACCTGCTCAGCTTCTGGTTAGGGATGCATCAAAACATGACGGAGAAGGCCAAAGGAGAAGTGGGCATATGTGAAGAGGGACCAAACCTAAGGGGTGTCCTGGCTTTATAACAACCCACTCTTGAGGGAACTAATCCATTTCGTTAGAACTAATTCTATCTAGCCAGAGAGAGAATGGCATCAAGCTGTTTCATGAGGGATCTGCCCCCATGACCCAAACACCTCCCACTAGGCCCCACCTCCCAACACCCCCACACTGGAGATCAAATTTCAACATGTGATTTGGTGGGGATGAAAAAATCATATCCAAACCATAATAACTACTCAATAATGATTCTTTAATACTTGGTTATCCATTTGAAAAAAGTAAAAATAGAGTTGTATGTTACATTATACAATAATAATTATTGGCCTAAGCAGAGTGGGGGAAGGAGTTAGGGGAAAGGTAATCTTTACCAATTTTTTGAGGACATAGGAAAGTACATTTATACTGCTAAGAAACATTATTTATCTTTTCAAAGACAAAACGTGTTTTCCAAAAAAAACAGTTGTACTGTTCTCAATTTTGCCCAAACATATAAATACACTCTTCAAATGAACTGTAAACTAATTACTAATGGTACTCTAAAAGGTTGTATGGAAAAGGTAACTTCCTAAACAGCCAATTAAAATATAAAACTGCAAACACAGGACTTACCTAGATAAAAAAAATAAAATCTTCCTTTTAAAACTTCCGTAACACTGATGTGCCATATTTTAATCCATGCAAAGATTCACATTTTTGCATTAAAGCTCAAATAGCTCAAAATTCCTTGGCTTTGTCATTTTCTTATACTTGAATAGTATTTTTTAAAATACAGGAGAGGACAGAAAAAGGCTTTAAATACAATTAACCTAATACTGGGGCATATATAAACAGAATGCAAACACAGAATTTCAACTGATATGTTATACTATAAATATCTGATGTCTTATAAATGATTCTGATGGAATCCAGGGATGTTATAAAAGCTACAAAATACAGAACATAAATTAGACCTATAAAAACTATCTCACTTAAACTCTCTGGGCAGAGTTTAAAAGTAAGATACTTTGGGCCGGGCACGGTGGCTCACGCCTGTAATCCCAGCACTTTGGGAGGCCAAGGCAGGCAAATCACGAGGTCAGGAGATCGAAACCATCCTGGCTAACATGGTGAAACCCCATCTCTACTAAAAATACAAAAAAAAATTAGCCGGGCATGGTGGCAGGTGCCTGTAGTCCCAGCTACTCAGGAGGCTAAGGCAGGAGAATGGCGTGAACCCAGGAGGCCAGAGCTTGCAGTGAGCCAAGATCGTGCCACTGCACTCCAGCCTGGGTGTCAGAGTGAGACTCTATCTTAAAAAAAAAAAAAAAAAAAAAAAAAGTAAGATACTTTGGCCAGGTGCAGTGGCTCATGCCTATAATCCCATCACTTTAGGAGGCCGAAGCAGGAGGAATGCTTGAAGCCAGTGGTTCGCAACCAGCCTAGGAAACATAGCAAGATTCCATTTCTAAAAATATTTAAAAATTAGCACAGTGGCCCACTACTATAGTCCTAGCTACACAGGAGCCTGAGGTGGGAGGATTGCTTGAGCCCAGCAGTTGGTGATTTCAGTGAGCTATGATCCTGCCACTGCACTCCAGGCTGGGCAACAGGGCAAGACTCTGTCTCAAAAAAAAGTATTTTTCAGCTAAGTCTCTTAATATATTTTTTAATTAACTTAGTTGTATTTTTAATGTATTTATTTAACTGGTTTTACAGACATTATACTATAGTGAGCTACCTCACTTCATTATTATCAAGTCCTTGCAAACAAATGTAAATCTTTGTATGGCTGACATTTTGAATTCTGATTCTGGGCAATGGCAAAACCAGTCATGCAACTATAAAAGCTACCCATAATAATCCAATAATTTTGTTGGAATATTTCACTTCTCTTCTTGCCTATGTCATAGTGCAAAAAGCAGACAAATATCTAATACCATTTTTTTTTTTTTTGGCCAGGCAGTGAATAAGCAAATTTGTCAACATATCTTTTAAATGTAAACCAAATTTATAGTAACTTATTAATTGAGGAGCACCAATAAGATTATGCTTATCAAGAATTAATAGAGCTCTTTAAAATAAGCTTATTCAGCAGAAAGGCTCTTTGGTGAGAAGGAATAGTCTGACTCCTTATGGTAGAATGAAAGAAAGGTTGCCAGATCATCATTAATAATCAGAGAAATGCAAATTAAAACAAGATAACACTTTCACCCATCAGATTGGCAAGAGTTAAAAAGACTGATAATATCTAGTGTCGGCAAAAGTATAGGGAGATACGTATTCTCCTACAATGTTAATGGGAATAAATTAGCACAGCCTTTGCAAAGGTAATTTGGCAGTATCTATGAAACTTTCAGATGTATATACCCATTGATTTCATCAATTCTATTCCAGACCTCCATCCTAGAGAAATAACAACTTTGGAAAGAGGAAATTACTAATAAACTATGATCATTCATATTACAGAACACCATGCAGTGCTTAACAGGAACATACTAGAGTTATAGATGCCGCTGTGGAAAGAACTCTAAAACAGAAGAAGTAGGGGAATCACACTGCAGAGTAATTATTTATTTATTGTTATTTTTTTGAGACAAGGTCTTACTCTGTCACCCAGGCTGGAGTGCAATGGCATGATCTCGGCTCACTGCAACCTCACCTTCCTGGGTTCAAGTGATTCTCCCACCTCAGCCTCCAAGTAGCTGGGACCACAGGCTTGCGCCCACCATGCCCAGCTACTTTTTGGTAGAGACAGGGTTTCACCATGTTGCTCAGGCTGGTTTCTTGACCTCAAGTGATCTACCCGCCTTGGCCTCCCAAACTGCTGGGACTGCAGGTATGAGCCACTGCAGCCCAGCCTTGCAGGGTAATTACTGCAGTAGACATCTGTCAATCGTGGTGCTCCACATTTTCTGAAGCCACTATGCATTCCACCTTCCCAAAGTAGGCTAAAACAACAAAAATAACAACAACAACAACAAAAACCTATACTGTGTTTCCCAGCGTTCCTCATAGCTAGGTATTTCACCAAAATATGTAGCAAGTAACTATGTGGCCAAAAGTCTATCAATCAGAAAAATCCAAGTGTTGGATTTGGAAGCAGACATGTAAGGAAATAGTCTGAAAAAGGGTATCTCTTTGATTAGCTTGGGTGGCAGAAGAGGCCGAATGTTGTGAGGTAAAACCACAAAGGCTTCCTGATGAGAGAAAAAATAATGTGGTCTGAGGGTTCATTAGCTGCACTACTTATCTACAAAGCCAGTCTTACAAGGTGGTTCTGCGTTTTATTCCTGAAACAGTTGTCCAGGCTATGATACTCTGAACATCTTTATCTCTTTATAAACCCCTTTCTGGGTAAAACTAGCTAGAGCAGATTTCATTGTAAGAATTAAGAAACTTTTCATGTATACAAATGATAACCATTTATGAAGTATACATGTCCATAAATTGATGAACAAAAAAGAACGAAAAAGCATTACATGTTCAGAAAAGGATCTGAAGGCCTGTAAAATCACTGATAATATTTAACTCTGAAGAGGGAAGTGTGACTGCTACATATAAGTAAGGAAAGAATAAAAGAAGGTGTTTACTTTTCCTTATGTGTATTTCTTTTCGGTTGAAATATTTTTATGAGAAATACATACACAATGCTATGAATTTTTTAAAATAATTTTAAAAGCTGAATATCCCTCCCAGAGGTGCCTACCATCCTAATTAAGAATAATAGGTTTCCCCGTCTCTATTAAAAAATACAAAAAATTAGCCGGGCATGGTGGCGGGCGCCTGAAGTCCCAGCTACTCGGGAGGCTGAGGCAGGAGAATGGCGTGAACCTGAGAGGCGGAGCTTGCAGTGAGCTGAGATCCGGCCAGTGCACTCCAGCCTGGGCGACAGAGCGAGACTCTGTCTCCAAAAACAAAAAAAAGAAAGAATAATAGGTTTGTGGTATCTTACTAAGAAATTCTGGCTAGGCACAGTGGCTTATGCCTGAAATCCCAGTATTTTGGGAGGCTGAAGTGGGCAGATATCTTGAGCTCAGGAGGTCAAGACCAGCCTGGGCAACATGGCAAAACCCCATCTCTACATGGGGTGCCGGGCATGGTGGTGCACACTTAGTCTCAGTCACTCGGGAGGCTGAGGTGGGAGGATCACTTGAGCCCAGAAGGTGAATGTTGCAGTGAGTCAAGATTGTGCTACTGCACTCCAGCCTGGACAACAGTGTGAAAACCTACCTTAAAAAAAAAAAAAAAAAAAAAAAAGGAATTTTAAGAAAATCAGAATAAACTGAAAGCATTCTATGGTACATATCTATACAACTTCATGTATTTATATAACAAAAAACTAATATCTTGAAATGAGAAAGGACTTTCTAACCACCAGAAGTAGAGGAAAAAGATAATAATTTTTAACTACATAAACAAAACTTTTGAAACCTTAAAAAAAATTAAAAGATAAAGGAAAAACTGAGAAGGGATAATCTGAAGCATATATGGCAAACAATAAATTGATACTTCCAATATATAAAGAACTCTTACAAAGCACAAAGACACTTTAATTTCAAATTGGGCAAAGAGCATTAATAGTCCATTCTCTCTCTCTCTCTCTCATATTGGGCAAAAGCATTAATAGTCCATTTTCTCTCTCTCTCTCTCTCTCTCTCACACACACACACACACACACACGTAGCAAAAAATATGTTTACATTCACTAGATTTTTTAAAATCAAATTAGCAAAAGTTCGATAATATCTAGTATTTAAGAGGGTATGGGGAAAAGGACAGTCTCAGATGTTACTGATGGAATTCTAAATCGTTGTAAACTTTTTAGAAGAAGAACTGAAAATATAGAACAAAATTTTAAATATTCATGTCATAAAGCAATTCTACATTTGGAAATGTATCCTATGGAGATAAATGGATGAATACACAAAGAAAAACATTCATTGTAGCACTGTAATAGTAAAAACTAGACAACCTAAATATCCACTATGAAAAACTAAAGCAATGTTCAAAATCCATACTATTTCATGATATTGCAAAACTATGCAGCTGCTACAATTAATAATGTAAATCCTTACATATCAGCATGAAAAACATGATCATAACATACAATTAAAAGAAAAAGGTAGGTAACCAAATTGCACGTTTCTATTAGTGTTAAATATAGATTCACTGTATATGAAAGCATTTACACATATATGTAAATGTGTGTGTATATATGTATATGTACATACATACACATACATCTACAAACACACGCATAGCACATATCCTAAAAAAACAGGTCTGAAATGTGATATACCGAAAAGTCAACCACAGTTAGTTCAGAATAATACAATCCTAGGTGATTTTCACTTTCTTTCTGATATCTTTTGAATAATCTGACCCTTTACAAATGACTATGTATAGGTTTTATAATAATAAATAGTAAGAAATTATTTCACTCTTTAAATAACAAACAATAAAAATCACCTTATTAAATACCTTGTGTCTTTACAATGTATTACCAACTGTCTTACCTTTAAACCTTCAGCTGGAAGTCTATAACCAAATCTTGCAGGGAGGTCATCAAATGTCTGAGATGCATTTTCAAAGTTATACTAAAAATAAAATTTTAAATATTCAAGTTAAGACTAATTTATACATAACATTAAAAACCAAGATTTATTAAATTATATCTAATTATTATTTTGACAATTCTGATTACTATCACAGCTTATCAAAATAAAACTGAATTTGTAAATGTTCATCCACTAAAATAGAAGGAATATATAGAATTTACAACATATACAAATGCTTAAATTGGATTCTGATTTCAAATGTTATTATCGAGCAGCAACACTAATTCAGCCTACTGTTTTCTGAGTTGTTCCCATAGACAATTTCCTAGCAAGGAATTTTCCAGATAGATCATCTTCCAGAAGGAGTGCTCCATTTTATTTTCTCTATATTATATAGGTCTGATTTACTGGAAGGAATTTACAGCATTTCTGGCTCTAGCTATGAAAAATGACTTTCTTTTTGGAAAGAAGCAGCATCATATCATATTTTTAAGGCATGTCAATTTTGTATAAGCTAAACATTTTTATCCAGGGTTGAACACTGAAGAGATCAAATTCAATGAAATACATATATGGAAAAAGCTGGAGGTATTCAAACTCTTCAACAACTTTCCCCCTTCCACAAAGATATAGATTCCAATGCTACAATATTTATTAGTCCTTTACCAAAACAACAAAAGTTCTTTGTGCTTTTAGAAGAGAACAGTAATGATAATAGTTGTGAGATGAGTTTGCTTTATCATTTAATAATGTTCAATTTGCTATACAGAGAGCAAGAGAAACAAGGGATATAGATGAAACTCAGCATAGATAGTAAACAAGTAACTTTTGAAACACAAGTGAAAATTACGTACTAGAAATTAAGGTAGGTGTTCATAACCTGCAGGACATAAATGCAAAAAAAAGAACACATTTGTTTTGCATATAGATACAAAGGATGGTTTGAAGATAGATAAAAGGGAAGAAAGCAAGAGTGTTATATATAGATAAGAAAAGATGGAAGGATTAAGTAAACTTTGAGTATTCACAAAGCATGGATTAGGTCACACATCCAGACTGATAGCTACGTTATCCCTGAATCAAACACCCATTGGTTAACGCTATCCTAGCCTCTTCTGTCATCTGCCACAGGCATGCAGATAAGCAACTCCACAGTTTAAGAGCCAATTATAGCTGTGACCAGTTGCCTTGCATCTCTCCAGCAGAGCAAGCAAATGTTGGATCTAGACACCTTCCATTTGTCAAGTCCCCTTGGCTCACCATCAACTCAGGTCCTGGTAACCGTACCACACTGTCAGCAGGAAAAGTTGATGCAGCATACAGGAAACTGGACAAACTACAACAGGTGACCCAGGATTCAGGCAGTGTGGTTTTTGCATCCCACTGGAACCCTATCTTGAGTGTCTTAGCATGTCCATCTTGTACCTTTGCCTCTCACTGTATGCTTGTAATTAGCTCAGGAAACTGTGTGATTCAAGCATCTAAATGCAGTCACTAAACCTATTCATTCTGTTATTGCTGGGATAATCATTCTAGAAGTGTTCTTGGAGGCCACCAAGCATATGTGGTAATTGCTTCAGTGTGATTTCCCATTGCAACAATAATTCATATTTGCAGATTACTCCATAGTTTACAAAATACTTTAGAGTTACAAAATGCTTTTAAACCCATTATCACAATCTATCATTTAATCTCTTAATTAAAACATGTTTAATTGATTTAATTCACCTATGATCAGGTTAATGTTGAACCTGAGAAAAACATTTAATCCCTCCTAGCCAAATATGCCATTGTAAAATAAAATAACTTATCTATATCAATGGAAATAGACCAAGGACAAATGCAAATGTGTGTAAGCAGTATTTTTTAATATTTTAATTAATTTAATATTTTGAAATTAGGAAATAGAGAATCTACAAACTATATACTAAAGTATTTTTTATCTCTTCCTATTACTTAAGAGTTTCACTATTACAGCTAAAATTACAGAAATAAAATATCTAGCTTGAACTACAGTACTTGTAACATTGAGATGTGGATTAAGTTTTGTTACTGAGTGAAACCCTTTTTGAAACTGCTTTGTCTTTCCTTAACAGCAAAATAAGGATTGTCTCATATTGCCTCTTAAAATCATATTGTTTAAAACAAAAAATGCTCCTACAGTGAACAAGACTAACAAAGGTACTTTCCGTTTTTGGTAAAAGGAGGGAGGGGAGTGATGCTCATAAAATTAAAGCATGTTCACTGTTTAAAAATCTGAAGTAGGCTGGGTGCAGTGGCTCATGCCTGTAATCCTAGCACTTTGGGAGGCTGAGGTGGGCAGATCACCTGAGGTCAGGAGTTCAAGACTAGCCAGGCCAACATGTTGAAACCCCATCTCTACTAAAAATACAAAAATCAGCCAGGCCTGATGGCAAATGCCTATAATCCCAGTTACTTGCAAGGCTGAGGCAGGAGAATCGCTTGAACCCAGGAGAGAGGTTGCAGGGAGCCGAGATTGCGCCACTGCACTCCAGCTTGGGCAACACAGCAAGACTCCGTCTCAAAAAAAAAAAAAAAAAAAAAAATCTGAAGTAGAAAATAGTTACTCCTCACTAGAATCCCATTCTTAGTGATTACCACGTAACAGTCTGAGTACACTTATTTTGAAAAGGTCTTTTCCTTAACCAATTATTTTTCTTGACAGCTTCCTCAACAAAAGGTTTAATTTAATTTAGAAAGTAATAAATATCTAACAATTATTGAGCACTCATTATGTACCGACATCATGCTAAGAACTTTATAGGTAATAATTTATTTAATCCAAACAACAACTCTACAAAGTAGGCCACTATTACTATCATCCTCATTTTACAGATTGACAACAGCATGTTGAAAATAAGCTCTGGTAAATTAGAAGAACCAGGATTCTAACTGAGGCAGTCTGGCCCCAGACCCCAGCCGTTAACCTACTACTCTATACTGTCCTTCACAAACTCTCACTTTTACAAAAAGTTAACCATGACTTAAGAAATGCTAAGTAATCTGCCCAAGGTCATGCAAATACAGAGTGGTAGATCTGGATTTCAACTCTGACTATAAATCCATTTCTGGAGCTCTGGACTACCATGCTATATAATCCAATCCATTCACACCACCACCCATTGGGTGTTTCTTTGCTACACAGCACACTGGCCCTCATAATCACCACCCGGCAACCAATTCTCTTTGACAAATCCAGACAAAAGAATCAAAAGGCAGATTGGGCATCAAGCAACATGGGTTGTTTGACTCTCATACAAGATGGATATTACTTCTCAGTAAGATCTTGGGCACAATTCAAAACTAGCATGTCACTTGTGGACTATGAGTCTCAGAATATACAGCACTGATATAGTTATCTCTTAAGTGCAATTCTAAAATTTCATGTTTCTAGTATAAACCTACATAATTAATAGTATTATGTTTCTTTTTGGGTCAAAGAAAAATGGTAAGAGATAAAAACAGTAACCTAAAAGTACTAAGGAACAGATGCCATTAAAAGAAAATGTGATGTAAAAAATCTCTAAGAGAAGGCTTTTAATTACTTCAAGCCTGTATTGAATTCCTACTGTGTAACCGACACCAGGCACCAGGAATAAAGTTTATTAAGACACAGTCCTGCCTTCCAAGTACTCATGGCCTAGAGGTCTGTCTGACTAGTCAGCTAGTCATGCTATAGCAGCATCTCCATAGCCTGTTAGAACTCAACTAGTTGGACAAACACTGTTGTCTGTGAATTCAAAGTCACATGGGAGAATTCAACTGCAAAAAAAAACAAAAAAAACAAAAAAAAACCAAAGGCATCTGGCATTACAAATAGCATAACTAAAACGGACTTAACTTTTCAAAAGCAGCATCCCAAGCCCTGTGCAAATGGAACTAGAATCAACCTAGTTGACTGGAACTAGATGTCTAATTTATTTACATCTGTATTACTGCAAACTCAGATTTCAGGGATGCTCTTATTATGTTAAAAGGAAGTGCTCTTACTTTCTACCTCTTAACTCACTTCCTTTGAATGACTGTCACATATCCAGTTCCTCTGCCTCAATTTTTAGTTCCCTGTTTTACCAGTTACATGCCTTCACAAGCTGCTCCCCTCCAGCCACCTTTGCATCCGTGTCAGCCTTCTATCCTTATGGTCAGCATAGAGACCAGATTTACACAGCTCCCATCTTACAGGTCCTTCACTAGAGGACATCAACATACATTCCACAAGTACCTGTGTAAAGCACAGGGAACCCTGCTAGCAAAAAGGACTGACTATTCTTCTATACCTAACTTTTTTTTTTTTTGTCTTTACATTAAAAAATACAGCTCAGGTAGTTTCATATCTTCTCAAGGGGCTGAGTGAAATATAATCAGAATGATAATTATAATGAAGATTTAAACCATATATAAAACATTTACTATGTGTCAGATACTATTCTAAGCAGTTTATCTTATTTAATCACCACCACAACACTCTAGTTCACATAAAGAAATAAAGAAACTTGTGGCACTTATAGCAGCTGAGTAATTTGATCAAGGTCATATAGCTGCTTAAGTTCCCAGAGCACATCACTGAAAATCATTTAATCCATCAGGCAGCTCAACCACAGAATAGCAATCCACCTTGGGTATAAATGAAAGAAAGAAGGCAAAAGGTATTAAAAACAACAGAGAGGGAAAAAGAGACACAAAATAGAAGAAATCAAAGGAGAGAAAGGAGACAAGGAGAACTTTATTCCCTGATCAGTCATAAATCCTCTAAACTCATTTCAAAAGTCATGCCAAGAATATTCTAAGGATTTTAGGGACCAATTGAGAAGGGAGATTTGAATAGCAATGGACTCAGTCTTCAAAGGTTCTATTTCCACTCCACCTCAAAAAGACAAACACTATTCCCAAAAACAAACCTAATCAACTAGTTCCCTACAGAGGACAACAGGGGGTGAGAAATCTCGTATGGATTACTAGCATCCTCTGCCTTCAAAAGTTATAGTATGGAAACCAGCCTGGCTCTCTCAAGTGCTACAATGATCTCAGAATCTTCCAGAATTGCTGCAAAGTGCAAGAGCACAGCTGAGGACCACAACAAGCTTTGGTCAGCAACAATTCTTGCCCTTTTATTTCTCACCTGATACCATTAAGCAAACCAGTTGCACCCAGAGTGTAAAACTAAATCCTTAGCACAGACCTAGAGGATAGGCATGTATGTTCTTTTTCTACCTTCACAGAAAAAGAGGAATAGAAAATATATATCCTCAACTTACAATGGGGCTACATCTGGATAAACTCATCATAAACTGAAAATATCTAAGTCAAAAATGTTTCAGAAGTCAAATTCTACTTATGATATTTTCAACTTATGATGGGGTTGTTGGAACATAATCTTATCATAAGTTGAGGTGCATAATGAATGTGCACATCACTTTCATTCCATCATAAAGTCGGAAGCTCACTAGTCAAGCCTTATCTTAAGCTGGAGACCATCTGATTACTCCGCAGTGTGGAGGAAAGTGAGACAGTAGCTAAGAGAGGCTATGGTAAGGTTTTGAGCAGCATTCTTTTTCTCTAAAAACTTTTCTATCCACCATCAAAGATAGGACCACTGTGCTTCTCTTCTGACTCATTAATGCTAATCTTGGGTTGAAGTTTTCTATCAACATCTTATAGAATTTCTTAAATATTATTATCAATAGAGATACCACTGAGATCTTACAGTCATGAAGAGATGTACTAGGTACTAAGAAAAACAGTAAAATTCTACATAAGTATATAGCAGGTAGGTATGTGTGCAAAGCGCCCACATGTGCACACATACCCTCATGTGCAACATTATTTATCAGGTACTGATTGTTCATAAGATCTTACACTAGATACGAAGCCAAAAAAAAAAAAAATGAATAAGGCGCTGGGTGCGGTGGCTCACACCTATAATGCCAACACTTTGGGAGGCCAAGGCAGGCAGATCACCTTAGGTCAGGAGTTTGAGACCAGCCTGGTCAACATGGTGAAACCCTGTCTCTTCAAAATACAAAAAAAATAGGCGTGGCAGTACACGCCTGTAATCCCAGCTACCCAGGAGGCTAAGGCAGGAGAACTGCTTGAACCCGGGAAGTGGAAGTTGCAGTGAGCCAGGACCGCACCATTGCACTCCAGCCTCGGCAACAAGAATGAAACTCCATCTCAAAAAATAAATAAATAAATGAATAAGGTACCTCAATGTCAAGTAACTGTGTATATGTTTTGGGGTATGTTTTTAGATAAAAATATCTTATAACAATGTCTTATAAATATCATTCAGGGCTTTTTTTAAGCTTTTCTTTAAGGGATGTTTCTAGACATGAATAAATTTCACTGTACTTACTGCTAAAATGTCTGCTTCTACAGGCAGTAGATTTAAGAATGCAAAGAGCTGGACAGTCAAGATGGTGTAGACTTGTGTGGCTGACAGCATGAGCATCCCTATGGAGAGCAGCATCTCGTCGTAAAATCACCTGGAAGACAAGGATATAAGTAACTATGAGAGCTGGTGCTTTGTCCCAGGGAATAGATCATTTGATATATTAATTCCCAATGTCCAAAAATATCTCTTTTAATTATAAACATGTATTAACATTAAAGGTAAAGCTTTTATTTCAAAAGCATAAGAATTACACAGATTTGGACATTTAGGTGAACACCCATGTTTAGTCAATACCTATATAACTCATGATGACAAAGTTCTGTGTTTTAATCACAAAACAAACATCCTCCCATAGTGCTCAGTTTATAGTACAGCTTGTCTTACTAACCCAATTTTCAAAGAAACTAGATTTCAACCAAAATAATGGTTAAAAACATACAAGCAGCTTTGTTTAAAATTGAAAATTTTCTACAACTTAAAAAATTTTTAGCTTCTGGTTCAATATAAATTCACGTGTAAATTTACTTTTCATTGCTACTGTATATTGTACCAACATTGGAGAATGCCAAAAAATTAATAGCCACTTATAATAAAGGAATACTTTTTGTCCTACCTCTTCCTAACAATCTACACTTTTTTCCCCTCTCTATATCTGAATGGCAACAGCGTAACTACCTCTCCCAACTTCATCCTGTTCACTATGAGTCCCTTTCTCTCTTTTAGCAAAAAGATACCATGAAAAGACTAAACGTCAACCAATAAATATTAAAATTCTCATTGGTATGCCTCAATCAATTGTATTATATACTTTTAAACAAGTGAGAACGAACATTACAAAAACAAGGGCTTTTATAACAAATTATTTCATTAAATATTCCAAACTCATGTAATATCCATTTTGATGATGATTAGTGTAGATAAGTGCTCTAGATGTAGAAGCTGCCATACAGACTCAAACTCTGAATCTTTGACACACTGGAAGTAAAATACCTGTGAATAATTTTTAAGGTACCATTTACAAAGACACTAATATCATAGATGAAATAAAAATGAAAACATGCTAAAGTATAGATTTTTCCTTAACGACAAAAAGTAAATTAGTGGTTGCCTAGGGATTGGCAGGGTGTGGGGGGAAAGCCTGAGGGAGGGGAAAGGTAGAAATGAGAAATGACTGCTAATGAGTAAGGGTTTTAAGGGGGAGATGATGAAAATGTTCCAAAATTAGACTCTGGTGATGGCTGCACAACTCTATAAATATACTAAAAA
Source organism: Piliocolobus tephrosceles (assembly GCF_002776525.5). Taxonomy (NCBI): domain Eukaryota; kingdom Metazoa; phylum Chordata; class Mammalia; order Primates; family Cercopithecidae; genus Piliocolobus; species Piliocolobus tephrosceles. The sequence continues at coordinate 172,337,771 of NC_045435.1, read as the reverse complement.
TCACTGCACTGTACACTTTAATTGGTTGAATTTTATAAGGTGAGAATTGTATCTCAATAAAGCTTTTTTAAAACGTCTAGATTTGTTGACATTCGTTTCTTAAGTAAAATACATTTCATAACATACCATGGTACAGAAAAGAGTTAACATAGCAGGCCTGAGATTGCTATCCCTAGAAAGGTCTGCTTGCAAGGCTGGTCCCTTGCTGGCATCTGGAAATTTAGATTTCAGGACAGTTCCTACCATTTCCTAGTAGGAACAGCTCAGTGTGCCTACACTTTACATACAAATGTGAATTGTGCTGAATACCTGTTTTCCTTCTAGGGTCTAGAAATGTGGTACATGCTAGGCAGAGAGTGTCTATATGAACAATCCCTAATATAAACCCTAGGCACTGAGTCTCTAATGAGCTTCCTTGGTAAACGTTTTACATGTGTTGTCACAACTTGCTGGAGGAGTTAGACACATCCCGTGTAACTCCACTGGGAAAGGACCCTTAGAAGCTTACACTGATTTACTCTCGACTTTACCCCATGTGCCTTTTCTTCTCACTGATTTTGTTTTGTATCCTTCTGCTGTAATAAATCACAGCTGTAAGTACAACCATGTGCTAAGTCTTGTAAGTCCTCCTAGTGAATCACTGACTGTGGACAATTTCTGGTTAGAAATCCTACCATAAAAGCATACAAATATTTACAAAATAAGGTATAGTTGCTACTAAATTTTAGTAGGAGAAGAAGTATGTACCTTATTGACCAGTGACCTCTTTGGGAAACTGAATCTGAATAAAACTATGACTTTCTATCTAAATCTCCAGCTAACTTTGGGGGAGGGAAAGGAAGACAGAGTTTGGAGGGAAAATAAAAGACAGGAATAATAACCAAAACAACTAATACTGATCCCTTACTAAGTGCCAGGCATTGCTGTAAGCATGTTATTAAGTTAACTCATTTAATCCTAACCTCCCCATAAGGTAGGTATCATTTCACAAATGGGGAAAACTTAGGAACTGTTAAGCAACTTGCCCAAGATAAAACAATAAATAACAGCAGAGCCAGGATTCAAACCTAACAGTCAGTTTCCAAAGTCCAAATTCTAAACCCCTACTGAAAACAGCACCAATATCCATCCAAGGCTGATGTTCCAAGAGTAGAGTACAGCTTCTTGCCTACAAAGGTATAAGAGCTTCAAAAGCCAATGCTCATGGAGCAACAGTCACCAGTTTTCTTTTACTTTGTATATGACGGTGCATGTGTGTATATGGTGTGTATTCAATGATATGTAGTAGGTTTTGAGGGCTTTTTGCATTTATTGCCTTATTTAATAATGTTTGGGAGTTTTGCTTATAGTCTCTATTTACAAAATTAATTCTTGCTCATTGTGGAAAATGTGGAGAAAATAAAAATTTTAAATAACCCTCAAGTTAAGGAATAACTAGTGTTCGTACTTTGATGTATAACTTTCCAGTCTTTTAGCAATGTATAGAGTTGTCCCCTGGTATCCACGGGGGATTGGTTCCAGGACTCCCTGCAGATACCAGAATCTGAGGATGCTCAAGTTCCTTATGTAAAATGATGTAATATTTGCATATAACCTACACATGTCCGCCCAAATACTTTAAAACATATCTTGATTGCTTATATCTAATACAATGTAAATGCTATGTAAATAATGGTTATGCTGTATTGTTTCAAGAATAATGACAAGAAAAACAGTCTGTACATGTTCAGTACAGATGCTTTTTCCCCCCAAATATTTTCACTCTACAGTTAATTGAATCCATGGATGTAAAACCCATGGATACGGAGGGCGAACTGCATATTCAAATACATTTTTAGCAAAATTGGGGGCACACTGTGCATATTGTTTTACTAATTGTATTTTTTTCACTTAAAGTATTACGAGTATTTTCCTAATTCTCCTTAAAAACCATTGCAGATAGCTGTCCATGAAATACCGCAGAGCTTCCCTTCTTTCAAGCAGTTTTTTCTTAAACTATTTCACACTTTAGGTTTCCATACATGATTTGTCTACATCAAATAAAAACTACTGGTCAAAAATATGATGTATAAATGGCCACCTGGTATTCCTTATGAATATTCTTTAACGGACTGAACAGAAATTCCTACTGCTGGAATTTTTTTTTTTGAAAAACACTGCAATAAATATTTCTTTACCTATAGGTAAACCCTTAATATTTTTTAGATTAAAGTGACAGAAGTGACAGGCATTATAATATTTGCAGTAAAAAATATGGCATCTATACATATGGGTTTATATCCCAGCACTGTCCCATACTAATAGTGTAATTTGGAGATAAACATTTAAATTACATAAATTGCTTTATCTCTAAAAGTAGGACAATAGGACCTATAAGTCAACTCTGTAGAATAAATACAATTATGCACAGAAGGGCTTAACATAGCAATGGAATATAGAAAGAAAGGACTTTGGACAGGGATGCCAACAGATGAAACAGGAAACACAGAAGGAAGACCACAATGAGAGAGTAAGTACAACTTGAGAATTTCTGAACTTAGTATTTGTGGAACAGTCTAGTGGACATGTACACAAGCAACAATAAATAAAGATCTCGAGCTCCACACAAGGCAAAAAGAGACTTAGGAATCATCAGTAGGTAGGAATAACTGAAGTGTTCTTAATGTAAAAGTGAAAATCAAAATCAGAAGAGGACTAAAAAAACTGAGGGATATCTAAGTTTCAAAGGGAGGTGGAAAAAGAGAAAAGAGAGAGACTGATTTCATGAAAGTCAAGAAAGACAAGAACTTTAAAATGAATGTAGGGGGAAGTAAGGCATTGGTCAACAAAAGTAAATGTTGGAGAAGGCGCAAGAAAATTCTAAAATTTTCACATTTAAGAATCTGCCCAGGCCGAGCGCAGCGGCTCACACCTGTAACCCTGACACTTTGGGAGGCTGAGGCGGGTGGATCACCTGAGGTCAGGAGTTCCAGACCAGCCTGGCCAACATGGGAAAACCCTGTCTCTACTAAAAATACAAAAATTAGCTAGGCGTGGTAGTTTTTGTAGCTGAGTAGCTGCAATCCCAGCTACTCAGGAGACTGAGGCATGAGAATCGCTTGAACCTGGGAGGCAGGGGTTGCAGAGAGCCAAGGTCATGCCACTGCACTCCAGCCTGAGCAACAGAGCAAGACTCTGTCTCAAAAAAAAATTAAAAAACAATCTGCTCAACCTAAACAATTTTACTACCTCATACTCTACCACTCAACCTTGCTCTGATTAGCTCACTGTTTCCAGCGACCACCTTGCTGGTATTATCATTCACATGTTACCCAGGAACCAAAATACACTCTCTTCTATCTTCAAAAGAGAATTAGGGGGAAAACTACAAATCCTATGAAATTGTATGCAAAATTTTGTGTATGTTCAACTACAGATAGTTTCTGCGAAAAAGAACCACGCTTATTAACATGTTCTCAAATAAGCACGTAGGCTTTCTGTTGTTGCTGCTAGGTTTTGTTTTGTTCTGTTTTGTTTTCATTTAAATCTTCCCTTTTCCAGGAAGCCTTCTGAGGAGAAAGGTTAGCAAGCTTAAATTCTTTGACACCTTCTTCTAGCACTTAATCAACTGGATTAAAATAAATGCAGGCTGTCTGTTGTATTACTAGGCAATATTATTTACGGTAAAAATGACTCCTGATTGATGAAAAGTATTTAAACTGAAAAGACTGTAAGTTAACTACAAAAGCTTATTACAAAAACATAAACAAAAAAAGTCTCAGATTCCCTGCAGTGTGTGTTTCTTGAAAGAAAGCATGATGCTTGAGGGAAGCTGCAGCTACTCACAGAATATTAAAAGAAGTGGTTCTTTTCATATGTGACACTTTTGTATGCTGAGGTAACACACATCCACATATTTATCTCACTGGTTACAATCCAGTATACTCTTTGGTAGGTATGAAAGGTTTATCTGAATGAATGTAAGGCTTCTCAATGAAGATACATTTTATGTTGATATGTTGTGCTCCCAGTCTCTATCCTCCTACCTCCTACCAAGCTAGCGAACCTGGTACCAGGTAATAGCCCATCAGTTACTGAGAGTGTGGATGCCAATCAGAACCCCCGACCATGGACAGTGAGTGTGGTACCTTTCTTCTCCATTACAATTCTTACTTGTCTCTCATGCTTGAACTTATTCAACTGTTGGAGTCTCTGCATGGTCTACAATAAAGTATTGTTTGTCGTGACTCTTATCCCCCAGCAAACAGAATACATTCATCTTGAGGATATTTTAGAACCATTCTGGGAAGCAGAGAATGCATAGAAAAAAATCAAGTGAAATCTTGCTGATAACAAACATCTACCTCTTTTCCTCCTTCCCTTTATCCTTTTCCTCCTCCTTGTGCCCCTCCTCCTCCCACTTATATTACCAAAGACAGAATATAACTCCGTATTCTTTTTGAGTATGCCTATAATAAAAAAAGTCACACTTCTTCAAAGGAAGAAAGTTCAAAGAAGAGAATATACAAGAAACCCTTGAGAACTACAAAAAAGGCTTCTAGAGATGTGTCCACTACCACCATCCTTGATCACATCTAATTTGGCCTACTATTTGACATAATTCTACGAGTTATTAACAGACATTTTAACTGAAATCAGCTTCGTAACTCTAAAGATTTTTCCAACTGTCAAATTCTAATTTTACTTTCTATTCAGTCTGTACTATAACACTTAAGATGTATTCTTGCAAAACTGTTTTAAATCAATTCTAACAAGCCTTTAGCTCTCACTTCAAGCTTACAAGAATTTTCTGGAATAAAAAAAAAAAATAAGATACCACAAGATAGGTGTCTTGCTTAAGGGTAATGCCCCAGTTTCTACAAAATTCAACACAATAAACAGAGGCAATACAAGAGGATAGAATGAGAAAATGACATGAAATTGTTAATACATCAAAAGAGATGAGAAACAGTAAAGACAAATGCAACATATAGTTCCATTAAACCAAAAATAAAAATACATTTTGGGAATAATGGAGACAACAGAAATATGGCCCAGATATTAGATATCCTTAAAAAAAATCCTTAGATATGATGATAATATTACAGCTGGTATGGGTTTGGCTGCATCCCCAACCAAATCACATCTTGAATTTCCAGGTGTTGTGGGAGAAATCTGGTGGGAGGCAATTGAATCATGGGGGACAGGTCTTTCCCGTGCAATTCTCGTGTGAGTGAATAAGTCCCACGAGACCTGATAGGTTTATAAAAAAGAGTTTCCCTGAACAAGCTCTTCTCTTCTCTGCCACCATGAGAGACGTGCCTTTCACCCTCCACCATGATTGTGAGGCCTCCCCAGTCACATGGAACTATAAGTCCATTAAACCTCTTTCTTTTGTAAATTGCCCAGTTTAAGCAACATGAAAATGGACTAATACAGTAAATGGGTATCAGTAGAGCGGGGCACTGCTGAAAAGATACCTGAAAATGGGGAAGCAACTTTGGAACTGGGTTACAGGCAGAGGTTGGAACAGTTTGGAGGGCTCAGAAGAAGACAGGAAAATGTGGGAAAATGTGGAGCTTCCTAAAGACTTGTTAGAATAGTTTTGACCAAAACACTGATGATAGTCATATGGACAATGAAGTCCAGGCTGAAGTGGTCTCAGAAGGAGATGAGGAACTTATTGGGAACTGGTGAAAAGGTGATTCTTGACATGCTTTAGCAAAGAGACTGGTGGTACTTTGTTCCTGCCCTAGAGATTTGTGGAACTTTTAACTTGAGACAGATGATTTAGGGTATCTGGCAGAAGAAATTTCTAAGCAGTAAACCGTTCAAGAGGTGACCTGAGTGCTCTTAAAAGCATTCAGTTGTATTCATTCACAAAGATATGGTTTGGAATTGGAACTTAAGTTTAGAAGGGAAGCAGAGCATAAAAGTTTGGAAAATTTGCAGCCTGACAATGCAATAGAAAAGAAAAATCCATTTTCTGAGGAGAAATTCAAGCCAGCTGTAGAAATTTGCTGAAGTAACAAGGAGCCAAATGTTAATTGCCAAGAAAATAGGGAAAATGTCTCCAGGGCATGTCAGAGGACTTCACGGCAGCCCCTCCCATCACAGGCCCAGAGGCCTAGTAGGAAAAAGTGGTTTGCTGGGCTGGGCCCAGGGCCTTGCTGCTTTGTGAAGTCTTGGGACTTGGTGCCCTGCATCCCAGCTGTGGCTAAACAGGACTCAGGTACCATTCAGGCCCTGGCTGCAGAGGATGCATGCCTCAAGCACTGACAGCTTCCATGTGGTATTGAGCCTGCGGGTGTACAGAACTCAAGAATTGAGGCTTGGGAACCTCTGCCTAGGTTTCAGAATCTGTAATGAAATCCCTGGATCCCCAGGCAAAAGTTTGCTGCAGGCGCAGAGCCCTCATGAAGAACTTCTGCAAGGGAAGTATGGAAGGGAAATACAGGGTTGGAACCCCCACACACAGTCCCTACTGAGGCACCACCTGGTGGAGTTCTGAGAAGAGGACTACCATCCTCCAGATGCCAGAATGGTAGATCCACCGACAGCTTGCACTGTGCACCTGGAAAAGCCGTAGACACTCAACTCCAGACCATGAAAGCAGCCAAGAGGAAGGCTGTACCCTACAAAGCCACAGGGAAGAAGCTGCCCAAGACCATAGAAGCCTACCTCTTGCATCAGCGTGACCTGGATGTGAAGCAAGGAGTCAAAGGAGATCATTTTGGAGCTTTAAGATTTGACTGCCCTGCTGGATTTTGGACTTGCATGGGGCCTGTAGCCCTACTGATTTGGCCAATTTCTCCCACTTGGAACAACTGTATTTATGCAATGCCTGTACCCCTATTGTATCTAGGAAGTGACTGATTGGTTTTTGATTTTACAGGCACATAGGCAGAAGGAACTTGCCTTGTCTCAGATAAGACAATGGAATGTGGACTTTTGAGTTAATGCTGAAATGAATTAAGACTTTGGGGGACTTTTGGAAGGCATGATTGGTTTTGAAATATGAGGGCATGAGATTTGGGAGGGGCCAGGGCAGAATGATATTGTTTGGCTGTGTCCTCACCCAAATCTCATCTTGAATTCCCACATGTTGTGGGAAGGACCTGGTGGGAGGTAATTCAATCATGGAGGCAGGTCTTTCCCATGTTATTCTCGTGATAATGAATAAGTCTCATGAGATCTGATGGATTTATAAAGGGGAGTTGCCCTGCACAGGCTCTCTTCTCTTGTCTGCCGCCATGTGAGACGTGCCTTTCACTCTCTGCCATGATGGTAAGGCTTCCCCAGTCACATGGAACTGTAAGTCCATTAAACCTCTTTCTTTTGAAAATTGCCCAGTCTCAGGTGTCTTTAACAGCAGTGTGAAAAAGGACTAATACAACGGCTGTATGAAAAAGTCCTTATTTTGGGAGCTATCTATTATAGTAAAATACTTAGGAAAGAAATGTCATGATATCTGTCATTTAAAGCACTTCAGAAAAAAACACACTGTAAATCTAGGTGAAGATTACATTGAGATTCATTACACTATTTTCTGCTTTTCTATATGTTTGAGAATTTATATAACAAAAAATTTATTAAATGCATGAAAAATTATTTTAACTCTTCAGTGATCTTTTCAGAAGACCTTCAGCCTCATTTCTTAACGTGACATATAGACACAAAATTTACCATTTTAAACATTTTGAAGTGTACAGTTCAGTAACTATATTCACACTGTTGTGCAAATATTACCACAATCCATCCCTAAAATTTTCTCATCTTCCCAAACATTAAACATTAATTATGCACGCCCCATCCCCTGGCCATTGGCAAGCACAATTTTACTTTCTGTTTCTATGAATTTGACTATTCTAAGTATCTAATATAAGTGGAATCACACAATATTTGTCCTTTTTGACTAGTTTATTTTACTTAGCATGATATCTTTAAGTTTCATCCATGTTGTACTACATGTGAAAATTTCCTTCCTTAGCAGGCTAATATTTCATTATATGTACATACCCTATGTTACTGATCCATTAATCTCTCAATCGACACTTGGGTTGCTTAGACCTTTTAGCTATTGCGAAAAAAATAACTGAGTTTCCACTTTAAATTATATGTGGTATATATCCAGAAGTATTGCTGGATCATATGGTAATTCTACGTTGGATTTTTTTTTTTAAAGAACTGTCATACCATTTTCCAAAGTGGCTGCACCATTTTACTTTCCCACAAATAATACACAAACACTTACTATTTCTTCACATCTTTGCCAACATTTTTTTATGTTTTCCTTCAAGACCAGAATGAGATACCACTTTACATCTATTTTATGATAGACATATATATACAATATATATACACATATAGCCATACTAAAATACATGTAAAGTGGTATCTCATTGTGGTCTTGACTTGCATTTCCCCAGTGATTAGTGATGCTGAGCATCTTTTCATGTACTTTTTGGCCATCTGTATGTCTTCTTTGGAAAAATGTCTATTCAGCTCCTATGTTCATTTTTTAATTGAGTTGCTTGGTTTTTTGTCACTGAGTTAACAATTCCATCAAAAAGTGGGCTAAGGACATGAATAGGCAATTCTCAAAAGAAGATACACAAATAGCCAATAAACAAATAAAAAAATGCTCAACGTCACTAGTGATCAGAGAAATGCAAATCAAAACCACTGTGCAATACCACCTTACTCCTGCAAGAATGGCCATAATCAAAAAAATCAAAAAATAATGGAGGTTGGCATGGATATGGTGAAAGAGAACACTTCTGCACTGCTGGTAGGAATGTAAACTAGTACAATCACTATGGAAAACAATGTGGAGATTCCTTGAAGAATTAAAAGTAGAGCTACCATTTGATCCAGCAATCCTACTACTGGGGATCCAGCAACCCCAACCCAGGAGAAAAGTCACATAAAAAAAGATATTTGCGGGCGGGCATGGTGGCTCAAGTCTGTAATCCCAGCACTTAGGGAGGCCGAGACAGGCAGATCACGAGGTCAGGAGATCGAGACCATCCGGGCTAACCCAGTGAAACCCCCTCTACTAAAAAAGTACAAAGAAAACTAGCCAGGCGAGGTGGCGGGCGCCTGTAGTCCCAGCTACTCGGGAGGCTGAGGCAGGAGAATGGCGTAAACCCGGGAGGCGGAGCTTGCAGTGAGCTGAGATCCGGTCACTGCACTCCAGCCTGGGCGACACAGCGAGACTCCGTCTCGAAAAAAAAAAGATATATACACGTTTATTACAACACAATTCGCAATTGCAAAAATACGGAACCAGCCCAAATGCCCCCATCAATCAACTACTGGATAAAGAAATTGTGGTATATATGGAATACTACTAACCCATTAAAATGAATGATTTAATGGCATTTGCAGCAACCTGGATAGAACTGGAAACTATTATTCAAAGTGAAGTAACTCAGGAATGGAAAACCAAACATCGTATGTTCTCACTCATTAGTGGGAGCTAAGCTATGAGAATGCAACAGAATAAGAATGATACAATGGACTTTGGGGACTCAGGAGAAGGGTAGGAGAAGGGCGAGAGTATATACCGATCAGGTGATGGGTACACCAAAATCTCTCACAAATCACCACTAAAGAACTTACTAATGTAAACAAATACCACCTGTTCCCCCAAAACCTATGGAAATAAAAAAATTTAAAAAAAAGAATTCTCTATATATTCTGGACAGCAATTCCTTATAAAATATATGATGGAAAAGTTTTTTCTCTCATTTTTTTCACCCTGTTGGTACTGTCCTTCAATGCACAACAACGTTTTAATTTTCATGAAGTCAAACACTTATTTTTTTCTTTTGTTGCCCATGCTTTTGGTGTCGTGTCCAAGAAATTACTGACAATTCCAATGTTGTGAAGCTTTCTCTATGTTTTCCTCTAAGAGTTTTACATAGTAGCTCTTATGTTTAGGTCTCTGATCCATTTTGAGTTAATTGCTGCATATGGTACAAGGTAAAGGTCAAACTCATTCTTTTGCATATAGACATTGAATTTTTCCAACATCATTTGTAGAAAAGACTATGTACAATGCCTTTGTCCATCAAATGGTCTTGACACCTGTCTTAGTCCACCTGTGTTGCTATAAAAGAATATCTGAACCTGGGTAATTCATAAAGAAAAGAAGTTTACTTGGCTCACAGTTCTGCAAGCTGTACAAGAAGCATGGTGCCAACATCGATAGCTGGTGAGGACCTCAAGCTGCTTCCATTCATGGCAGAAGACAAAATGGAGCCCATCACACAGCAAGAGCAGGAAGTGAGAGAGAGGGAAGAAAGTGCCAAGCTCTTTTCAATCAGCAGTTCTTAAAGGAACTAAGAGTGAAATTTCAGTCATTCCCATGAGAATGGCATCAAGCCATTCATGAGGAATCTACCTCCATAATCCAAATAGCTCCCATCAGACCCACCTCCAATACTGGGGATCAAATATCAATATGAGACTTGGTGGGGCCAGGCAAACCATTTCCAAACCACAGGAGGACTTCTGTCAAAAGTTATTTGAGCATGTATGTGAGGCTTTATTCCTGAGTTCTTTATTCTATTCCATTGGTCTATATGTCTATCTTTACACCAGTACCACACTATTTTAATAACTGTAATTTTGTAGCTAAGTTTTGAAATCAGGAAGTATGCAACCTACAACTTTGTTTTGGCTATTTGGGGTTCCTTGAGATTCTATATATGGTTTAGGATAGATTTTCCTATTTTTGCAAAAAGGTTATTGGGATTTTAATAATAATTACATTGAATCCATAGATTGGGTAGTACTGACATCTTAACAGTATTAAGTCTATCAATCCATAAACATGGAATGTCTATTCATTTATTTATGTCTTATTTCAGCAAAGTCTTACAATTTTCAGTATACAATTCTTCCACCTCCTTGGTTTATTACTACTTTATTTTTGTTGATACTGTAAATGGAATTGTTTTCTTAATTTCCTTTTTGGATAGTTCACTGTTACTTTATAGGAATGCAACTGATTTTTGTGTGTGATTTTGTATCCTGCAACTTTGCTGAATTCATTTATTATTAATAGTTCTATCAGATATTTTTTCTTCTGTGGAATCTTGAATTGTCCACATGTAAGAGCATATCATCTGCTTACAATGGTAATTTTACTTATTCCTTTCTAATTTGGATGTCTTTCATTTCTCTTTCTTGCCTAATTGCTCTGGCTAGGACTTGCGGTACCATGATAAACAGAAATGGCAAAGGCAGGAATCCTTGTCTTGTTCCTGATCTTAGAGGAAAAGCTTTCAGTCTTTTACGATCAATTATATTAGTTGTCAGTTTTTTACATATGGCCTTTATTCTGTTGAGGTAGTCTCCTTTTATTTTCAGTTTGTTGGGCATTTTATCATGAAAGAGTGTTAAATTCTGTGAAATGCTTTTTCTGCATCTATTGAAATGATTATGTGTTTTTATTCTCTTAATGTGGTACATTACATTGATTATAAGACTTTTCAAACGTAGACCTATCCTTGCATTCCAGGAATAAGTCCAACTTGATAATGCTTTTAATGTGCTGCTGAATTCAGTTTGTTAGCATTTTATTGAGGATTTTTGCATCAGCAGTCACAAGAGATTATGGTCTGCCTGGCCAAAATGGTGAAACTCTGCCTCTACTAAAAATACACAAATTAGCCAGGCATGGTGACAGGCACCTGTAACTCCAGCTACTCAGGAGGCTGAGGCAGGAGAATCACTTAAACCTGGGAGGCGGAGGTTGCAGTGAGCCAAGATCATGCCATTGCACTTCAGCCTGGGCAACAGAGTGAGGCTCCGTCTCAAGAAAAAAAGAGAGAGAGAGAGAGATAAGGTCTGTATTTTCTTTTCTTTTTTTTTCTTTTAGTATCCTTGTCTGACTAGTATTTCTTTTCTTTTAGTATCCTTGTCTGACTTTGGTACCAGGGTAATTTTGGCCCCTTAGAATGAGTTAGGAGGTGTTCCCTCTTTATCAGTTTTTTGGGAAGAGTTTGAGAAAAATTGATGTTGACTCTTCCTTACATATTTGGTAGAATTCACCAATGAAGCCATCTGATTCCAGGCTTTTCTTTCTTGGAATGTTTTTGATTATTGCTTCAATCTCCCATAGGTCTGTGCAAGCTTTCTATTTTTTCATGATTCAGTCTTGGGAGGTTGTGTCTTTCCAGGTATTCATCCAATTCATTTAGGTTATCCAATTTCTTGGCATACAATTGTTCATAGTACACTTAAAATCCTTTTTATTTCTGTAAAATTGGTAGTTATGTCCCCTCTTCCATTTCTGATGTTAGTTGAGTCTCCTCTCTTGTTTTCTTTAACCAATATAATGAAAGATTTGTTAATTTCATAGATTTTTTTTAAAATCAACTCTTGGTTTTGCTGCGTTTTCTCTTGGCCTCATTTTTGAGAAACTGAGCAAACTGGCTGGCACACAGAATTATCTGTATGGTTTTAGAGGATAAATGACAGTTACCTGTCTAATGCTGGTCACTGAAAAATTTAAAAATTTCCCAAGCATCACAGTAAATCCTAACTTCACATTTAAATATTTGACAATGATTTTTTTAAGACCAGTATTACTTTCAGGAAACTCACTTCCAAATAAATTTTAATTCTGAAGATGAGTCAACAGAGTGATACCAACTGCTTCACTGCCAAATAACACTCATGAAACAGCTAACCATCTCCATAAGAAATCCACCAAGTAAGCTCAGATTCCACTGGTTCTGAAACTACATTCCTGACCTTCACTGGCATCTCAAGAACTGGACCAAAATATTCCACTACTAAAAGAATTGTTATCTTTTCCTAATTTGTGAAAAGAATAGACAAAGAGTAATTTCCATTTTTTTTTTCAAGAAATGTACCTTATACTACAATAAGCATCAAAAAAATATATACTGTACTAAGCACTAACAGAAAAAATAAGTGAACAAATAATTAACTATTTTAGTGGAAAATTTATAATAGCCAGTCACACATCATTTAATAGGTTATTTTTCCTACAAATGTGATTATGGTCACATATGTATATAACATATATATGGCACCATAAAATTTCCTCCAAAATAGTGTTCTCAGCTCACACACCACCTAAATATATCAATAACTTCCTAGTGTCCCTTAAAAAGCACCAAGATTTCCAGGAATTCTGGCAACCAGAACTTCTAACACATACTGTATTAGTCCATTTTCATACTGCTATGAAGAAATACCTGCCCCTGGCCCCTCCCAAATCTCATGTCCTCATATTTCAAAACGAATCATGCCTTCCCAACAGTCCCCAAAGTCTTAATTCATTTCAGCATTAACTCAACAGTCCAAAGTCTCATCTGAAACAAGGTAAGTCCGTTCCACCTATGAGCCTGTAAAATCAAAAGCAAGTTAGTTACTTCCTAGATACAATGAGGGAACAGGCATTGGTTAAATACACCCATTCCAAATGGGAGAAACTGGCAGAAACAAGGGGGCTACATGGTCCATGCAAGTCTGAAATTTGACAGCAGGGCAATCAAATCTTAAAGCTCCAAAATAATCTCCTTTGACTCCATGTCTCACATCCAGATCATGCTGATGCAAGAGGTGGGCTCCCGCAGACTTGGGCAGATCTGCCCCTGTGGCTTTGTAGGGTACAGCCCCCTTCCTGGCTGCTTTTATGGGTTGGCATTGAGTGTCTACAGCTTTTCCAGGCACGTGGTGCAAGCCGTTTGTGGATCTACCATTCTGAGGTCTGGAGAACAGTGGCCCACTTCTCATAGCTCCTCTAGGCAATCCCCAGTAGGGACTCTGTGTGGGGGGCTCCAACGCTGTATTTCCCTTCCACACTGCCCTAGCAAAGGTTCTCCGTGAGGGCTTCATCCCTGCAGCAAACTTCTGTCTGGACATCCAGGCGTTTCCATATATTCTCTGAATTCTAAGTAGAGATTCCCAAACCTCAGTTCTTGACTTCTGTGCACCTTGCAGGCTCAACACCATGTGGAAGCTGTCAATGCTGGGGGCTTGCGCCCTCTGAAGCCATGGCCCAAACTGTACCTTGGTCCCTTTTAGCCAGAGCTAGGACCCAGGACACCAAGTCCCAAGACTTCACAAAGCAGCAAGGCCCTGGGCCCAACCCAGCAAACCCTTTTTCCCTCCTAGGCCTCTGGGCCTATGATAGAAGGGGCTGCCATGAAGACTTCTGACAAGGCCTGGAGACATTTTCCCTATTTTCTTGGCAATTAACATTTGGCTCCTTGTTACTTCAGCAAATTTCTACAGCTGGCTTGAATTTCTCCTCAGAAAATGGGTTTTTCTTTTCTACTGCATCATCAGGGTGCAAATTTTCCAAACTTTTATGCTCTGCTTCCCTTTTAAACTTAAGTTCCAATTTCAAACCATATCTTTGTGAATTAATACAACTGAATGCTTTTTTTTTGAGATGGAGTCTCGCTCTGTCACCCAGGCTGGAGTGCAGTGGCGCAATCTCAGCTCACTGCAAGTTCTGCCTCCTGAGTTCATGCCATACTCCTGCCTCAGCCTCCTGAGTAGCTGGGACTACAGGAGCCCACCGCCGCATCCGGCTAATTTTTTGTATTTTTAGTAGAGACAGGGTTTCACCATGGTCTGGATCACCTGACCTCATGATCTGCCCACCTCGGCTTCCCAAAGTGCTGGGATTACAGGCGTGAGCCACTGCGCCCTGTCAACTGAATGCTTCTAAGAGCACGCAGGTCACCTCTTGAACGGTTTACTGCTTAGAAATTTCTTCTGCCAGATACCCTAAATCATCTCTCTCAAGTTAAAAGTTCCACAAATCTCTAGGGCAGGGACAAAGTGCCACCAGTCTCTTTTCTAAAGCATATCAAGAATCACCTTTTCACCAGTTCCCAATAAGTTCCTCATCTCCTTCTGAGACCACTCCAGCCTGAACTTCATTGTCCATATGACTATCAGTATTTTGGTCAAAACTATTCAACAAGTCTTTAGGAAGCTCCACATTTTCCCACATTTTCCTGTCTTCTTCTGAGCCCTCCAAACTGTTCCAACCTCTGCCTGTTATCCAGTTCCAAAGTCACTTCCCTTTTAAACATAAGTTTTCAGGCATCTTAATAGCAGTACCCACTCCACTGGTAACAATTTACTATGTTAGTCCATTTTCATACTGCTGTGATGAAAACTCGAGACTGGGTAATTTATAATGAAAAAGAGGTTTAATGGACTGACAGCTCTACATGGCTGGAAAGGCCTCATAAACATGGCAGAAGGTGAAGGAGGAGCAAAGGCATGTCTTATATGGTGGCAGGCAAGAGAGCATGTGCAGGAGAACTTCCCTTTTATAAAATTATCAATTCACATGAGACTTATTCACTACCACAAGAACAGCACAGAAAAAACCACCCCCATGATTCAATTACCTCCCACCGGGCCCCTCCCACAACACATGGGGGTTATGGGAGCTATAATTCAAAATGTGATTTGGGTGGGAACACGGCCAAACCATATGACATGCTATATGTAAATCCTCATAGTTTTTTAAAGCTTTTAAAGACACCGGATCAGAAGCTGTCATAAGCAAAAGTGTTACATCAGAAAACAAAACAAAAACAACAATAACAGGGCTTCTCTTTCTAAGCAAAAATAAGACGCACAATATTTTCTGCAAGAAAGCAGATGTTTGCCCAGTAAATTCCTCTAACATAAAGCCTTCCAAAGTAAAAGCAAGCATAATCTAAGATTTTTAACTACCACAATCAACCAAAGCAAAATTTTTTCATCTAATGCAATAAATGTTTTACAATTTGATTTTTCAACAAATGAAACAAAATGATCCATTTTTTACTTTTAATAGATTAAGAAACAGGTTTTTCCGGGCAGGTGCGGTGGCTCACACTTGTAATCCCAACACTTTGGGGGGCCGAGGCAGGAGAATCACCCAAGGTCAGGAGTTCGAGACCAGCCTGGCGAACATGGCAAAACCCTGTCTCAACTAAAAATACAAAAATTAGCTTAGCCTAGTGGCTCATTCCTGTAATCCCAGCTACTTGGGAGGCTGAGGCAGCAGAATCGCTTGAACCTGGGAGGCAGAGGTTGCAGTGAGCCAAGATCACCACTGCACACCAGCCTGGGTGACAGAGCAAGACTCCATCTTAAAAAGAAAAAAAAAGAAATAGGTTTTTTCAAAATACCAAATTCTTTCCAATCTCAGGGCTTTCATACCAATTGTTCTCAACCCCAAAGTTACAGTTTCTCATTCAGTGTATATGAGATGTGATCTGGTAATCTACACTACTTACAGTATTTACATATACTCCAGGTGATTCTTATAAATGGAAAATACATTTTTAGTTCAGTATATCACAAATCTCAGTGCCTGTGACAAAAATAAATGTTCCCAGGCCCCTCTCCTTGAGATGCAGACAGAAAACCTATAATTTGACTTTAAAAAAAAGTTCCCTATTGAATCCTTATAATTAAGTCAAATTTGGAAAGCACTGTTTTGAACCAAAGACTGGCAAGTGGCATACCAAGTCATTATTCATAAACTTCTTTCAAGTCAATAGGCAGTGCACAGAGGGTCAAACTAAAGAAAGGAGAAGCAGAGAGAGAGAGAGAGGAGTGCTAACAAAAACAGACTTCATAATTCTTTCAAATACCATTGTTGTCACGAGTACCACAGGTTGCCAACCCTAGCAATAAGCCACAAAGCAAACAAGAAAAAGACAATTGACAATGAAATTGCTTTCATGGATAGCAGAATATTCAACACTATTTAGGGTAAGATGGTAGAAAATTCTGGTTTTCTTGATTACCAAAATATCAAATACCATGCAAAGTATACTTGAAGGCATTAATGTCATCTATCTCCTGAACCAGAATGTTTTATTTTCATGATTCCTCACAGAAATGTCACCATCACTGTAGCCAACATTGATAGAAAACTTAATTTTGTGCTAGGAACTGTGTTAAGCATCTAATCATCAAAACAACACTGTAAAATAAAACAAAAACAACACAGGGAACTTGCACTGTCGTTACATTTTCCCTATTTTAGGGGATTCAATTTCTATGTTTAAAAGTGCTAGAGTCTAACTGACTGACTAAATGAACCAGTTCCCTCATCCCAATCCCTCCTTTAATTTTTGCAATTTCTGAACAAAAAGCTGAGAAGTCCAATGACTCATACTTAGCTCAGGTGTTAAGCATGAAACTTAACATGGCTTACCATGTTAATGGTGGAGCACCAGATCAAGTTATACCACTCCCATGGATTATAACAACTGTTTCTTAAAAAAAAAAAATAGAGAGATGGGGGTCTTGCCTTGCTGCCCAGGCTGGTCTTGAACTCTTGGCCTCAAGGGATCCTCCTACCTTGGCCTCCCAAAATGCTAGGATAACAGGCATGAGCCACTACACTCAGCCTATAACAACTGTTTATTTAAAACATCACCCAAAGACCAAGCCCTGTTCTTGGTCTTTTCTGGACACCACACTCTCCCTTGGCAAGTGTTTGCAGCCTGCGTATGCACCTACCACGCCTCACTCTTCTTATAATCATCTTTCCTTTATTATAATACTCATGACTTTCTATCACACTATAATACTTGTTATATTAATTGTTTAGTGTTCAGCTTTGCCACAAAAATATATGCTCCTCAAAGACAGGAATCTTTATTTTATGGATGTATCACAAGTACCTAAAGAGTGCCTAGCATGTATTAGGTGTTTAATATTAATATTTGTAGACTGAATGCCTACATGGCCTCTCTTGATATCTTCTGCAGAGCCTCAGAATGTGACTACCTGTTAACTATGCTCAGAAAAAAAATTTAAGACCTTAACATTAAAAATGTTAAAAGTTTATATATACTTTATATATACAGTCATCCTCGGTATCTGTAGGAGATTGGTGCCAGGACTGCCTGCTCATACTAAAATCTATGGATGGTAACGTTCCTTACCACAGATGGTATAGTATTTGCATATAACCTATGCAAATCCTTTGATATACTTTAAATCATCTCTAGATCAGCTGTAATACTGAATACAGTGTAAATGCTATGTAAATAGTTGTTATATCACAATGTTTAACATGTTCAGTAGAGATGCGACCATCCATTTTTGCCTGAATATTTTGAATACTGGTTGAATCCACAGATACAGAGCCATGGATACAGAGGGTCAACTGTAAGTTAATATTTAAAAATATGTAAATATGGCTAGGCATGGTGGCTAACGCCTGTAATCCCAGCACTTTCGGAGGCTGAGGTGAATGGATTGCTTGAGTCCAGGAGTTCAAGACCAGCCTGGCCAAGATGGCAAAACTCTGTCTCTACAAAAAATACAAAAATTAGCTAGGCATAGTGGCATGCACAGGTAGTCCCAGTTACTCAGGAGGCTGAGGAGTGAGGATCGTTTGAGCCCAGGAGGCAGAAGTTGCAGTGAGACAAGATGGTACCTCTGCACTCCAGCCTGGGTGACAGAGCAAGACCCTGTCTTAAAACAAAACATAAATACTATGAAATAATAAATTAATTTGCTGAATCATGTAAACTCTGGATGGTGGGACTCTGTGGTTTTTATTCTTCTTTATATTTATCTGCATGTTTCAGAATAAAAAACTAAAACTCCCTAGACTACTTCACTTTACATAATATATACAGGAGACTAGAAGAAAATACCCGAAAATATTAAGAGAAATCTGTTCTACTTGCTCAAGTTTTCTAAGTGTGCATTACTTTTATACAGCAAAACATTTCTTAAGTAAGCAAGTAACAAGTCTTTTAATTCACAAGTTTACTTATAATTTGGAGGAGATGAAATGATTTGAAGTAAAATGTATAATCAAAAAAGAGAAAAGGCAGATCTTCAGCAGAGTTAACAAATCTGAGCTGTCATTTTCTGTCTGTAAGCCTTTAATTATACTCAAAGACTCTATCCTACACTACAGTCCTTAAAGTTATTATTGCCATAAAGGTCAAATGTAGCAGCCACTTGGGCTCTGAGGCATCTGCATTCATTAGCAACACATCATAATCAACCACAGGTGATAGCTTCATTAATTGTGATGCCATGGATTACTAGCATTCCATTACCCTCTGACAAGGAGCTTAGCACTGTGCTCAGGCCCAAAAGCATAACCAACCAAATGCCAAAATCTCAGAATTTCAGACCTATCTGCTGGAGCCACTCCAGACACCAATTCTGTACCAGCAGAGGTTCAAACAGGAGACACTATTCAGTAAGTTAAACAAAAGGTATTCAATATAAATGATTATTAAGCTATGATAGGATAGTAAATATAAAGATACAAAGAGAGGTAGGGAGGGGCAGGAGAGAAGGATTCCAGGAGGGCATGAGGAAACTTTAGGAGTGATGAATACGTTCATTAACTTCATTATAGAGGTGGTTACATGATTATATACATATATCAGAACTTATCAAAGTATACACTTTATATAGTTTATTGTATGTGAATTATAATTCAGTAATGCTGTTTTTAATTTTTTAGAGAAAAGGAATTATTAAACTATAAGAGAGTAACACTGAAGGAGACATTACAAAGGGACAAACTTGGAAGACAGTCTGAGGCTGAAATTCAGTTTTCATTGCAGCAGGTGTGGTTGCAGCACTCTAGGTAACAGAGAATCTCACTGGGTTGACCAGACCAGAGCTAGTCCAAGGTTGCCAGGCAAACAATAAACAACCCACTGGGGTGCTGATGGGTAGGTATGCAGAGGCAGTCAGGGCACAGCTGCCAACACCAGGCCTGGAATGTACAACATCTATGTCAAGAGGGTTGCTGGAGGCGGGGCACAGTGGATCATACCTGTAATCCCAGCACTCTGGGAGGCTGAGATGGGCAGATCACCTGAGGTCAGGAGTTTGGAACCAGCCTGGACAACATGGTGAAATCCTGTCTCTACTAAAAATACAAATATTAGCCAGGCGTGGTGGTGCCTGTTTCCCAGCTACTTAGAAGGCTGAATCACTTGAGCCTGGGAAGCAGAGGTTGCAGTGAGCAGAGAACGTGCCACTGCACTTAGCCTGGGCAATAGAGTGAGACTCAGTCTTTAAAAAAAAAAAAAAAAAAAAAAAAGAGGGTTGCTGGAGCCTGGGCAACACAGTGAGACTCTGTCTCTACAAAAAATACAAAAATTAGCCAGGTGTGGTGGCATGCACCTATAGTCCCAGTTACTGGGAAGGCTAAGGCAGGAGGATTGCTTGAGACCAGGATTTGAGGCTTCAGTGAGCTATGATCGCCAGTGCACTCCGGCCTGAGCAACAGGGAAAGACTTTGTCTCTTTAAAAAAAAAAAAAAATCAGGAAAAATAACTAACAGGTACTAGACTTAATATGTGGGTGATGAAATCATCTAGTCAGCAAACTCCCATGACACAAGTTTACCTACATAACAAACCTGCACATGTACACCTGAACTTAAAATAAAAGTTAAATTTAAAAAAAAAAAGAGGATGACCTCTGACCTAGTTTTCTTCTGCAGCTTTTTGATATAGACATACTTACAAATGGACATTAACTAGACATACTCATATAATCCTGTATGTGTCTGTTTATCAATCTACCTAACTATATTTGTGTGTATATCTTTAAAAAAAAAAAAAGCCCCAAAGGAAAACTAGGACAGAGGTCATTTCCTTTCACAAAATATACATTTTTTTTCTAGTCTAGGATATTATCCATCTATGTTTTTAAATGAAAATGTTTTACATTATACAACAATTTGATTGTTATACTTACCAGCTTCTAGAGGCTGATGACATCCTTGGCTTGTAGCCTCTTCTTCCATCTTCAAAGCTAGCAATGGTAGATTAATTCCTTCTTACAGCACATTATCACAAACTCCTCTTATGCCTCCCTCTTCCATTTTTAAAGACAATTGTGATTACACTAGGCCCACACAGATAATCTTCCCAACCGGAGGTCCTTAATCACTTCTGCAAAGTTCCTTTTCTCATACTAGGTAACATATTCACAGATTCCAAGTATTATGATATGGACATCTTTGGGCAGTCATTATTCTGCCTATCATGGTAATTATATTTCTTGGCAAAATTTTAATTTATTCATTTATTTATTTATATCACTATGGAATCACATATTACTGTTGTATTCAATGGGTTATAATCTGTTATTGTATTATTATTTTGATGTCCAATTGTTTGGCCAGTGCAGGGTTATTCAAGCTAGCTTCTGTGTCTTTTTAATATGTTCCCAACACTCTTGAGCACCTCCTTGTTTTCTGGCACAAGATTTTCTAGTCCTATCTTGCACTTTTCCTGCCCCAGACCTGAAATCAGCCATTTCTTTAAAAAGAATATTGTTGTTTACAGGAAAATACAGCATCAGAGAAACAACTTTCTCTCTAATAACAAAAAACATAAAGGTCTTTGCACTGTTTTTACAACTTTAACTCTGTAGTTACTTCAAAATTTTAACATGTTATTTTATTTTAATAATATAATGTCTTCCAAAGTTCAAAGTAATCACTTGTATCATATTGTATTATGATTTGTATGCTTTTTTACTTGAAATTATAGTTGTTCAAACTCTTTGTAACCACTACTTTGTACTGCTTTATATGGCTGACACATAACTTTGTCTATTTTCTTGCCGTACAATATTGAATTGAATTCAACTCAGGCTATTACAAATAATTTTCCAGTGAATATAAATCTTTCCATACTTCTGATTATCTTCTTGGGATAGATTCCCTGACATGGAATCGCTACACCAAAGAAACATTTTAAGACTTCATACATATTGCCAAATTGCTTTCCAGAAAAGAACATTCCTATTAATATTTCCAAATAAATATGACTTTCATTGCATCAATTCTCCTTTTTTGGTCTTTTGTTGGTGTTAGGTGAAATTATAAATGACAAAAATAGCTAATATTTATCAAATGCTTACTATATATCTGGCTAAGTACTTAATATACAGTATTTCTTTTAATCCTCACAACTCTATAGTAGGTTCCACTGTCTCTCCATAAATATAGGAATAAAGACTCGGATCAACAGCATAAAGTGCTTAAAACAGCGCCTAACACACAGCAAGCACTTTATAAATATTTCCTCCTATTTTTAAGTGTTTTAAGTGTTCAGTTGCTTGCCCAGTAACACTTACCTCTTAAATAGTGAAGTTAGGATTCAATTAAAAGTCTGTGTCATGAAATACTGCCCTTCCCTATATCATCCAAGTATTGCATAAATTTGCATTTCTTTAATTACTTATGAGATTGAAATTGTTCACATTTCTATTCATAATGAAATGTTAAGGCTATTGAAAACTTCAAGAAAAACATAAAAACTAACGTATATTAATGATAATTTATATATTCAAATTAGCTTCTGTTCTAATTTTATCTTTATTATTCATGGATCTCTGTACCAGACTCTGTGATAAATATAGTTTATCCCTGAGGCTTTCTCTGTAACATCAAAATTAAGTTGCAAAATAATTATAAATTTGAAAATGAATTACATATTGACACTTCTCTTCAAACCTAAAGAAAATGAAATGATCTACCTTCTTTAATAATGATCAATTATATGTAACATGATACCAGAAATGGAATAGCCCAAGTATAGTAAGATAATCGTTCAACACTATGCTAAAAACATACTTCATAGTTTCCACATTCAGGGAAATCAGATATCTTACAGAGTCAAGTTCTTTAGTGTTCCACTTTCTACTTTTTTATTTATTCACGTGATTCAGCTTGTATATGGAAAAAAGAAACTAAATGACTGTCAAAGGCAATAAATGTTACACACAAAATCCATTGTGTTTCTACACCCCAGCAATGAACTATCCAAAAATTAAATTAAGAAAAACTTCCATTTATAATAGTATCCAAAAGAATACAACACCCAGGAATAAATATAACAAAAGAGGTGAGGGACTTGTACACTGAAAACCATAAAACAAAAACACTGCTGAAAGATATCAAACACACATCCAGGTACTGAAAGACTTAATATTGTTAAGATGGCAATACTACCCAAAGCAATCTACAGATTCAATATGTTACCTATCAAAATTTTGATGGCCTTTTATGCAGAAATGGAAAAGCTGATTCTCAAATTCATATGGAATTGCAAGGGGCCAAAGCAGGCCAAACAATTTTTAAAAAGAAGAGCAAAGCTGGAGAACTCACATTTCCCAAATTCAAAACCTTACCACAAAGCTACAGTAATCAAAACAACATGGCACTGGCATAACGATAGATATATAGACCAAAGGAGTAGAATTGAGCATCCAAAAATAAACTCATACATCTATAGCCAATTGATTTTAAAGATGCCAAAGACCATTCAATGACAAAAGAACAGTATCTTCAACAAGTGGTGCTGGGACAACTATTCACATCCAAGACAATGAAGTTGGGATTTACACCATATACAATAATTAACACAAAATGAATCAGTGAGCTAAATATAAGAACTAAAATTATAAAACTCTTGGAAGAAAACATAGGATAAATCTTCACGGCCTGGGATTTGGAAATGGATTCTTAGATATGACACCAAAAGCATGAGTCAAATAAATAAAATGGACTTCTTCAAAATTCAAAACATTTATTGATCAAAGGACACTATCAAAAAATTGAAAAAAAATCCACAGAATGGAAGAAAACATGTGCACATTATATATTTGATAATGAACAGTCTAGTATCTGGAGTATATAAAAACACAACCCAATACAAAAACACAAACAACATATTTTTTTAAAAGGGCAAAGAACTTGAATCGACATTTCTCTAAAGCAGATATACACATGGCCAACAAGCACATGAAAACATGCTTAAAATCATTAGTTATCAGGGAAATGCAAATCAAAACCACAGTGAGATACCACTTTATACCCATAAGGATGGCAATTATCATTTCTTAAAAACAGAAAATAAGCGTAGGCAAGGATGTAGGGAAATTGGAACCCTCACACATTCAGTGGGAATGTAAAATGGCTTAGTTACTGTGGAAAGCAGTTTGGCAGGTCCTCAAAAAGCTAAACAGGATTACCATAAGACCCAGCATTCCATTCTTAGTATATACACGAAGAAGTGAAAACAGGTACTCAAATAAATCCTTGGGCACAAATATTCACAGCAACATATTCATAATGACTAAAAGGTGGACACAACCCAAATATCCATCGATGGATAAATGGATAAACAAACTGATATATATACATGCAAAGGAATATTCTTCTGCTATAAAAAGGAAAGAAGTACTGATACATGCTACATGTGAGTAAACCTTGAAAACATTTTGCTAAATGAAAGAAGCCAGGGATAAAAACTCAAATATTGAATAATTCAATTTATATAAAATATCCAGAATAAGTAAATCCATAAAAACAGAAAACAGATTTGGTTGCCATGAGCTAGGGGCGTCAGGGAATGAGGAGTAACTGCTTGATAGGTATGAGATTTTACTTTAAAGTGATAAAAATGTTTTGAAACTAGACAGAAGTGATGGTTGCACAATACTGCAAATATACTAAATGCCACTGAACTGTTGCTTCAAAATGGTTAATTACGTGAATTTTTACCTCAATCTTTTTTCCAAAAAAAGCAATTAACATTTATAATCCGTGTTGGATAAATGTGGAAATTATAAGCAGTTCTTCCTCTTTGAAGGTCAAATGTGTAAATGACAAGCATAGTAATTATGCAAATAAAGTATTCTTCAACATTTAATGAGGTGTTTTATGTCTAAATAAAGTCGATGTTTCTTCCTCATGACTTCATTCAGAAATACTCATTTATCACCAGCTCCTTACTAGGATTATTTCCCAGTGGAAATTCATTCCCACTATAAAGGTTTTCTGGATATTTCTATCATTAGAAACGAAGCCTGGGCAGGGAGTGGTGACTCATGCCAGTAATCCCAGCACTTTAGGAAGCTGAGGAGGGAGGATTGTTTGGGGCCAGGAGTTTGAGACCAACCAAGGCAACAGAAAAAAACAAGAAAGCAGGAAAGAAAGGAAGGAAGGAAGAAAGGAAGGAAGGAAGGAAGGAAGGAAGGAAGGGAGGGAGGGAGGGAGGGAGGAGGGAGGGAGGGAGGGGAAGAGAAGAGAAGAGAAGAGAAGAGAAGAGAAGAGAAGAGAAGAGAAGAGAAGAGAAGA
>NC_045435.1:172301532-172312626 GCF_002776525.5 Piliocolobus tephrosceles | reverse complement strand
GAGAAGAGAAGAGAAGAGAAGAGAAGAGAAGAGAAGAGAAGAGAAGAAAATAAAAAAAGAAAAGAAAAGAGCGAGCAAGCCTGAGCTACATTCATGTTCAATCAATTCAAGGTCAACATATTTCTAACTCCTTAAAAATGATTCTAAGCCAAATTCTTGTAGGTGACCAGGAGCTCCCTTATATCAAAGCACAAAACATCCCAAAATTTTAGTTTTCTTTTCAGTTCACATTAATATGGCAATAAACATTTAAATATATTAATGTCTGAATATTTCATGATCATTAATATTTAATTATTAACTCCATAACCACAAAATTGACAACGTTCCTCAGACTTTACTTCAAAGTTAAAAACACCGATTTCCTCAGGAAGATCTATATCATTGAAACAACTAGAAATAACAAATATCTTCCTCAGGGATCACCTTCTCTTAAGAGGAATATAAAGGTAGACATAAAAATGCCTGATTATGTTACTGCCTGCATAAAATTCCTTAACAGAGTAAGCAGTTTTCAGAATACAGTTCAGAACTAAATTGTGGTTTAGCAAAGAAGTTCTTCATAAACTGGCTCCTCTTTGTATATTTAGCTTAGTTCCTTGCCATTCCTCCAGTCTTTTTTCTTTCTAACCATGTACACTTTCTCTTCTCCCAGACTCTCCTTATATGCTTCTCTATGACACCAAAATGCAACACAACTAAATGGTCCATCACTCTCATTATTCCTTAAGCTCCTTAAAGTTAGAAGCTATACATTTTCTAATTCTATATACAATACTTAACATCTAGCACAATATCAGAGGCAAGTAACTGTTGCATAAATTAAAATATGGAAGTGAGTATTATTCATTATTAAGGTCTAAAATACTATGGCTTAGTTTTCCTTTACATAATGGCAAAGGGGGAAACTATATATCAGGTAATATTTTGTTCTATTTTTTAAAATTACAATGTAGCCTTACTGGTAAATAGCATCAACAAATTTTGTAGACATCTTTTCTTAAACATTAGTTTATTAACTAAGAGTATATATTTAGTTTGATGCTTATTCAATGGAAGCTCATGCTTGGTCCTATATTATCTACATTAGTGAAGTGAAACATTAGTGCAAGAGATATTTTACAAGAAGTGGTAAAAGCAGACTTTTAACTTGACAATTCCAACTGCTTCATTTACAGATGAGGAAATGAACTGAGAAGTTAAGATACTTACGCAAAGTCACCCAGCTAATAAGTGGGAATGTTGGGTGACACCCAGACTCCCATAATGCTGATGCTTTCAGCTAAATATAACTTTTATTTCTATTCCAACCTCATAGATAAACCAGGGGATTCTCTTTTTATTTTTATATTTTATTTTATTTTATTTCATTTTATTTTATTTTATTTTTTGAGACAGAGTCACGCTCTGCCACCCAGGCTAGAGAACAGTGCCACGATCTCAGATCACTGCAACCTTCGCCTCCCAGGTGTAAGCGATTCTCCTGCCTCAGCCTCTCAAGTAACTGGGATTACATAAGTGGGCCACCAAGCCTGGCTAATTTTTGTATTTTAGTACAGATGGGGTTTTACCATGTTGCCCAGGCTGGTCTCGAACTCTGGCCTCAAGTGATCTGCCCACCTCGGCCTCCCAAAGTGCTAGGATTACAGACGTGAGCCACCACACCCGGCCAGATTCTCTTCTTCTCACCCTCAATCTAGGGGGTACATGGGTCCTTAATACCTGCCACATTTAACTGACTCCTTTAATCTTTAAGATCTATCTAGCCTCTGCCTTAATACCTTCTCCCTGTAATAAACATATGATGAGTACCTACATTTGTTGAGCATTAAATCCATCTAAGCCATTCCACTGGGAGAAAGGGGAAAAGGGAGAGACAAACGTGAATAAGAAAGACATGGTCCCTTCTTTCAAATGCTCTGCAAAATTAGTTACAATCTGGTATAGTATTCATTATTACCATCTGCTTAAATAGGTACAAATACATAGTACGAGAAAAATCTAATTACCATCTATTATGAAAATGCACCTTATTTCTCCCATTAGCAGATAAGCTCCATAAGGGCAAGGATTTTTCTCTTTAGAACAGTGCCTGATATAGAAGGTACTCAACAAATGTTTGAGTGAATAAATGTTACAGAAAAACCCCTAAGTAGTAGGATCCAAGTAATGTTTCCAAAAATGGTATGACAAGATATGTAAACCTTCTTATCATGCTCAACAATATTTTTCTGTTGGTTTGTTTCATTGGCCAGTTACTGAGAACTTGGCAGGAAACTGAAAATAGTTGAGATGGACATATTTTAATACTTAAGTCAACATCATGCTCTACCCAATTGTACCAAACCCTAGAAAATCTTCCGAGAAAGGAAACCTGCAGTCCTTCTATGACTTAGTCCTGAGCCCTTTTTCAAGTACAAAGGGCCTCCAGTTGTTTTAATTTTTTTCTTATAATAGGTTCTGGGATCTCTGTGTTTGTCCCCACTTATGAAGATAATAATACTGATAACAAAAACATCTCAATTACTATCTATCATGTACCAGACACTTTTCATATATTAACTCAGTATTTCAAAACAACTCTCAGAATTGGTATTGTCATCAACATCGTTTTACAGAATGGAAAAAAATGGTAAGCCTCTTACCCTTTGAGTCTCTTCTTCCACAATCCTGGCTATAAGTAAAATACAATCTCATCAGTTGCACCCTGACTTTCATTGTCCCCCATAACAAGCACACAGGCTCTCTGATTCTAAATGTTTTGTTATTAACCAATTCAAAGTAACAAAGAAGTTATAATAAAAATAACAAATCTGGGCCTGGTGTGGTGGCTCACGCCTGTAATCCCAGTACTCTGGGAGGCTGAGGCGGGCGGATCACGAGGTCAGGAGATTGAGACCATCCTGGCTAACACAGTGAAACCCTGTCTCTACTAAAAACACAAAAAATTAGCCAGGCATGGTGGCGGGCGTCTGTAGTCCCACTTACTCAGGAGGCTGAGGCAGGAGAATGACATGAACCCGGGAGGTGGAGCTTGCAGTGAGCCCAGATCACGCCACTGCACTCCAGCCTGGGCAACAGAGCGAGACTCCCTCTCAAAAAATAAAAAATTAAAAAAAAAAAAACAAATCTGGAGATGTTCAAATGTTCAACAATTCAACATTCAACATATGTTTATAAATGCCTGGGACCACACAAAAATCAGACTCTCAAAATTCTTAGTGTGGAACCCCTAGTCTCCAGTTTACTAGCTATTTTTTTAATAAACGGGAGCCTTGCTAGGTCTAAAAATTTTTCCTCCCCACTGACTTACCTCCTGATCTCCCAGGACACAAATCAAAATACACTAAAGGGAAAAATAATGGGTGCATCTTCATTGAGAAATCTGTACTTGTGAGGAATTTAAGGAGCCACATCACTCCTTGTGAAACTCTGATCCACAGAGGAGTGGTTACTTTTACGTCATTTCCTTACAATGTAAGCATTTGGTCTCTTCCCTTTTCATAGAACACACAGAGCTTCCAGTTTTCATTCTATATTTCCAAATATCTGAACAACTCCTCAGCTCCAAAAGTAAACTCCCTATCATCCTCTCTCCTCCTAAATCTCCTTCCACCAAAACCTGTTCTTCATGATAATATCCTTCTTTCTGCTAATAACATCACTATCCTCCCAAAAATTTGTCCTAGGCCTATACTCTGGTCAGTTCCCAGTGTCGATGTCATTATAATGTCAACATCTTTCAAATCTGTACCTTCACTACAATCATCACTTTTTGCCTCAACTACTATAGTTAAACTCCATGGTATTCCTACTTCTAGGCTTCCACTCTTCCATTGGACCTGTTCACAAATTATTATCCATAAAGAGAGTTTCTTCTTAACTAAAAATCATATACAAAATCTTTAGTCTGACATTTAAGAATCTCCATAATCTGTATCCATCTATCTTTACCAGTCTGGTCCTTAAACATATCCTTACCAAATGTACTCTGCTTCTCCTATCTCTATACCTTTGCTTGGGCAGTGTCCTTATATGGAAGTTTTTTTTTTTTCCACCCTCCTTCAACTGCTAACAATCTTTCAAATGACCTTATTGTCAATGAAAAAAAAAAAAAAAACGCTAAGGCATATAATTTACTAAACATATACTCCATCTGATGCTTCACAAATTATCTGAATCCCCACAAAAACAAATAAGGAAGCAGTTAAGGAAACTGAGGAGGAGCTTACCGAAAGTCACCAGCAAGTAAGAATCCACAATAGCCCCACGGCATTCCATATTTTTAATGAAATAAGACATAAAAGAGACAGACGTTCCGTAGTCAGAATACCTGTGTTCAAATTCCAGCTACTCCACTACTCCACCAGCTACTTGTGTGAACTCACAAGTTATGTATCTGTGATGCCTTAATTCCCCCACTTCCCACTTATTAAATGGGGATAAGACAGGCACGATGTATCAGACCTGTAATCCCAGCACTTTGGAAGGCTGAAGCAGGTGGATCACTTGAACCCTGGAGTTTCAGACCAGACTGAGCAACATAACGAGACCTTCTCTCTACAAAAAAACAATTTTTTTTTAATTAGCCAGGCATGGGGGTATATGACTGTAGTCCCAGCTATTTGTTGGGCTAAGATAGGAGGATCCCTTGAGCACACGAGGTCAAGCGTGCAGTGACCCATAATCGCTCCAGCCTGGGCAACAGAGCAAGACCCTGTCCCCCCCAAAAAAATAAAAAGGAAACAATTTACCATCTATTACATCAATGACTGTAAGAACCACCTGAGATATTACAAAGGGCTTAGAATTGTATTTGGCTCATAGTAACCAATCAGTATTAGCTACATTACTGTTTTGTTGTTATTGATATACGACGTTATATAAACTATGACAACACCAATCATATGCTGTGTTGTTCCCAAATCAACTTCTGCGTAATGTAAAAGATTCATAAAAGTTTACTATTTTACTTTTGTATATGCTCAATAAATATCTATAGAATACATACATTTTTGAACAATGACTCACCAGTACGCTTTATTAAAAGGAATTTGCTTGTAATTTTGTTTCCTCTTTTGGGAAAAGTAACAATGCTTACCAACTTTCTTCCCCTTTTTATGTCATGTGAAACTATCATATGCAATGCTATGACAAACATAACAAAACATAACATAAACATGACAAACAGTGCAAAACACTGTTTTGACTGAAACTCATTTGCCTTCTGCTAAACATCATTAATTCCCAGATTTAAAAATATTGTTATTTAAATGCCAACCATTTTTAGGTCACACCTACACGAAGTAAGCAAAACATACCATGATAGTTGACCAAACTATTTCATTTCATACATCTCCTATGGGAAGAACTATAAGGCATAAAATGCCTTCCTATCCAACTTAACTCAAAGACATAAATCTATCCCTTTAGTCATACCCTCAGTCCTACCCTCAATTAGCTAAAGTTAGTGCCTGTAAAAGTTCTGATAAATCTACGTTATTCTGGAATGCAGAAAAATATTAAGGGAAGAAAGCTGAATGCTAACAACAATTTATGCCCCTCCAAAATTATTGAGAAAATTAGCTTTATACAAGGAGAGATGAGAACTTATCCCAAACCCTTCAGTATTATAACTCTCAAACCAAGATTTTGTCTAAGATTTGCATTACACATAGAGACAAGATGTCAAGCTGCCTAGCTTCAAACAAAGGCAGAGGTTAAAAAAAACTAATAAAACGGTTCTCATTCCCTACATAGAGAAAAATAACTGTCCTTCTCTTCAATAGTTTCCAACAAAACAACAAAAAAACTTATGTAATAGACAAATTTTGTTTCATTTAATCCTCATAACAACTCATTTGTTATTTACAGAAAATGTCACAGAATTAGTAAGTGGCAGAACTGAACCCAGCTTGACTCCCAAATTTGGAATCTAGTATTTTTGAAACATTTGTTTTTGCAATAATCCCTAATACACTTCACATTTCCAACTTCCTCTTGACACATGCATATTGTTAAAAACTGAAACAAAAGCTTTTTGCCATAATATTTACTTTTATTCCATTCAATGTCCTCTGGTATTTTTTTCTTTCTTTTTAATGCTTATGTCAATGTACTAAATTGATTCTAAAATCTATTAATGAATCCTCATGGGCCCTGCACTACAGCACTGCACTACACTTCTTACCTCCGGTTTAAAGTTCTTTTTAATTGCTACCACTGTCCAGTTTTGTTACTTCGATATGGAGCTAATCTCCACCCATTAAAAAAATTGTGCTTAAACAGAATAAACTCTTGAAAGTCCTACCTTAAATCTTGAATTGATTTGTTTCTTCACAAGAACTCTTTGGAGGCACAGCTACCTTACTTATTTATATTGTAACAAAAACTGCAGATGTTCTCCTTGGAGAACAACACATCATTGTTGAAAGGAATGCATCAGTTTTCACTGTTCCTGCTGCATCACTGACTAACAGTAATAGCCGGGCAGGTTTGGGGCAACAAGAGAGGACCCGAGCAGCTGCCCACGGTGCTGAAACTGATGATGAAACAACAGTTTTGGAAATTTACTATTTACTATTGTCAGATTAGGACAAAATAGAGGAATTTACCAGACACTGGCAGAGAAAACTTAGTGGCTGCCACCAAAGTTGCATGAGTGCTTCCGGGATACTACTGTTTGGCTTCTATGTCTGCCCACTCTCTCTTTCTCTCTGGGACAAAGTTCTTTAATAAGTGCAAGTCAAGTCAAGCGTACAGGCAGAGCTGCTGACTGACCGTAGTATCTGGCCCTAGCAGGGGTCACGTCCCAAATCTGCAATCTAAGCTTACAGGGAAAGAAAAAGGGGGTGGGGGTAAAAGAGAGGAAGTGATTGCCCTCCTTCTATCCGAAGACAAAACAGCCCCCTCAACTAAAGTCAAGCGATTTCCCCGAGGACGTTGCGGCAGGTGCTTGACTAAGAAAAGCCTTCCGAACATGTTTTCCAGGCAGGCTCTTGCAGCCTCAAGAAGGGAATGAGAGAAGCAAAACCGGTAACTCAACTTTGGACACACACAAACTCGCAGAATCAGAGTGCAGGGGAGACTCGGTCCCCCGAGGACAAGACTATTTTATTCCTTTTGCAGAAAGCCTAATTTACTTCTCGCCCAGTTCTAGAGGGGCAGCAAAGACCTCAGCAGCAGGGCCGACTCCGAGCTCGAGGGCCAACAAGCGGGGTATGTTCTCTGGGCCTCTCGATAACCCGCTGCCCGGCTGCCGCGAAGCCGGACAGGGTCTTACCTTGAAGTCCAGCCCCCGCAACACAAACTGTCTCGCCGGCCGGCCGCGTCGCTGCGGGAGAAGTCCCTACCCTGACTTCATGACTGAATATCCGCACCGACCCCCACAGCCCGGAGTAGGAGCAGGGACGACAACACCGAGGCGAAGCGGAAGTCCCGCCCCACACGCCTCATTGGTCCGCACCCAAAGGCACAGAAAACCCATTGGGCCACATGGTTGCCTGTTAAGGCTCCTTCCCACTCTCACCGGGAGTCTAGCTACTTGCTCCAGCCCGACTCGGAGAAATGCCCAGTTTGCGAGTCTCGTTCTTGGGCGCGTGATCGGTCTTCCCTAGAAGGGAAGGGCAGGGTGGGGCAGGTGTCTGCGGAACTGTAGCGCGGCTGAAGAAGCTGCTCTTGGCAGAGGAAGGGGCAGGCTGGCAGAGTGGATTGGCTGTGGGCGTCTGCAGCTAACCATGTGCCCCTAGAAACGGAGACCGCAGGGTCTGGAGGGCGCGGGACCGAGCGGGCAGGGCTGGTCGGTCTGATCCGCTCCGGCTGTTGGGACACAGTAGCCCAAGATCCGGCTGCCCGGCTGGCCCCGACGCTGACGCGTCTCTTCCCTGCACACTACACTCACCCAACCTACTAAAGAGGCGAGGGCGAGGCCTCATCCGCCCTCCTCCCGCACCGTGCCCAGTCTGAGATCAGGGTGGGTGGGACCGTGACCACACCTTAGAGTAGGGCTCAAATTGTTAGAGATGCGAGCGGCCCGAGGTCTGAACGCCAGTCCCCCGAGGCCTGGCTCGGATCCGCGCTGACATCAGCACTCTGGGCCTGACACGCGCCATCCCCGGGGCTTAGCAAAAGGCAAACCACGTGATTTCTAAAACCCTTGCCTCCTTTGGATGAACCAAAAATCTCGTCCCTTGCCGCCCTTCTGATAAACCTTTTCTGGTTGTCCCAAGCTTAAACCAGTTGAAACTTACATTACCGGATTGTACCATCCACACTGATTAATCATTGCCAACTCGCCACCTTACAAAAGCAGCGTGACTTAGTGCAAAGATTACCGAGTCCTGAACTAAAATGTCAGGAGACATAGAATCAGCCACTACTTCTGCTTCAAATAATAAGGCACCTTTAATAACGCCTTTACAGGCTTCAACTCCTTCAACATCATGTTTTAAAAATGGTGGCGAGGAGGCTATCACACAGAATATTAGTAGAATATCATTGGATGTAACTTGTAACTTGGATTGCTTGGAGAGCCCTGAGTAGGTGGCACACAGCAATGGGGGAAAGACTCTTTCCTTATTGTGTATCCTTTTGTGCCTTTTGAATTTTGAACCTTGTAAATATTACCTACTCAAATAAAATTCAAATACAAGAAATTTAAAATCAAATTTTAAAAAATTAAATAAAAGCTATCAAAGGTATTTCCTCTTCTGTATATCCTGAGTATTCTATGTAGTCTTAACTTTTCATTGGTTGTGAAGACATTCAATACTTAAATCACAATTCTGCCTTTAAGAAAGTCATTGGGAATATTACTAAGAAGACTAGTGTAATTAATATAAACACATTTATAATATCTCTATAAGCATTTTTTCATTAAATTACCTCAAATTGGTATATTACATCAGATTTCTTGCATAACATCAAAAAAATTTTTTTAGGCCGGGTGCAGTGGCTCACGCCTGTAATCCCAGCACTTTCGGAGGCCGAGTCAGGCAGATCACTTGAGGTCAGGAGTTCAAGACCAGACTGGCCAACATGGTGAAACCTCATCTCTACTGAAAATACAAAATTAGCCGGGCTTGGTGGTGCACACCTGTAATCCCAGCTACTTGGGAGGCTGAGGCAGGAGAATCACTTGAAGTCGGGAGGCAGAGGTTGCAGTGAGCTGAAATCCCACCACTGCACTCCAGCATAGGCAATAGAGCAAGATTCCGTCTCCAAAAATAAATAAATATATAATATTTTTATAAATAAATAAATAATATACATATACTTATGTGTGTATATATATAAGTCCACAGAGAGGAGCTTTGGGTTTTGTTATTGTTGTTTTATTTTTATTTATTTTAGAGACAAGGTCTCTCTCTGTTGCCATGCTGGAGTGCAGTGGTGAGATCGTTTCTCACTGCAGCCTAGAACTCCTGGACTCAAGTAATCCTCCCACCTCAGCCTCTGGAGTAGCTATGATTGCAGGCATGTGCCACCAGGCCCGGCTAATTATTTTAATTTCTGTAGAGATAGAGCCTGGCTGTGTTGCTCAGGCAGGTCTCAAAGTCCTGGTCTCAAAGGATCCTCTTGCCTCAGTCTCTCAAAGTGCTAGGATTACAGGCATGAGTCACCATGCTCAGCCAAAGAGCTTTGCTTATTCCTTAAAGGCACCTGGAGTACAGAATATTTTACTTCTGGTTTCAATCTGCTCTTCAGATCCCAGTAGGTATAGTTCTCTCAGTTATGAACAAGGTAATGTGTGATTTGTACTGTGTTTAGGCTACACTCTGCAAAAACATTTACTCTCCCAGCCTGTGCTGAAAAAGGTAAATTGGAAAAAAATATATTGGAAAAATGTATTAATTTTTCTAAAGCAGATTAGACAGTAAGATTGACAGATATTGTAATTACAGTTTTCAAGAACATGAAGGTTTAATAAGGCACATGATACTAATATACCACTAATTATCTTTTTATAGAAACAAAATGTGCTTTAAAGGTGTTGTATCTAACAGGTGTTTTTTTTTTATCCTTCCTAAAAAGTACAAACAGCACGTAAAAGTAATTGTAGAATCTCCTATTTCCAAAATATTGTAAGGCAACAACAACAAAAAGAAGACAGACACCCAATTATGTAATTGTCTGAAATGGCTTAGAAATAGTTCTCCCTAAAAACCAGAAAGAATGCAGGCAGTCTCCTTAAGCACAGAGATTAATCAGAAACCTTAAACAATTCTATGTATTATCATATTTAGAAACAGAAATAAAGGTAATTTTAGAATCAGAAAAAATGGTATTTTCATTTTGAAAACAAAATAAAATTAGTACTATTAAAAGAAAGAATAAGATCCATAAAGAATTTATGTATGTATGGAATAAGCAATTTTGAAAAGTACCAAACAGAATCTCTAAAAATAGCGTCAGGGAACTTTTAGCCAAAGATTCTGAAAGATTCTTATTTCTTTGCCAAGTTCCAAATTAATGAATAGGTTCATTTAGTAAGATAAAAAGTGAAAAATTCAGAACCTAAGGAGACATATCAGTCAGAGGGTTTTTCAACAAAGTTTAACCCAATTTATTTTCAAGGAGTTGAGAAAGATCAGACAAAAAGAGGTATGCTTAATGTTAAATGCCTTAAAAATGATATAGTCATTGTTTTATGTGGGATGGGTTGCTTCCCTCTCCATATCTAAGATGACTAACATGCAAATTCAACTTTTACTTTGGGGCACTGAGAACCAGTTTTCCTCTGTTTGCTAACAAAGGAATTACAAAATAAGCATGCAAAAACTCATATGACATAATGCAATATAAAGACGGAAGAAGTCATTGGCTTGTGAACTGATATAACCACATTGGGAAACAATTTGAAATTGTCTAGGGAGGGTGAAAAAGAAATTTTTCTATGAAACAGCAATTCACTCCAAGGAATATACCCTAAAGAAACACAAACTAAATTCATATTTAGGCACATTGTAATAAAATTTAAAGAGGATCAAAGAAAAATAAAAGGTTTTAAACATACAAAAAAAGATAAAATACTTACAAAGGAGTGATAGCTGATAGCTTTTTTTTTTTTTTTTTTTTTTTTTTTTTTTTTTTTTT
>NC_045435.1:172167248-172301432 GCF_002776525.5 Piliocolobus tephrosceles | reverse complement strand
TTTTTTTTTTTTTTTTTTTTTTTTTTTTTTTTTTTTTTTGAGAAGGAGTCTCGCTCTGTCCCCCAGGCTGGAGCGCAGTGGCTTGATCTCAGCTCACTGCAAGCTCCGCCTCCCAGGTTTAGCCATTCTCCGGCCTCAGCCTCCCGAGTAGCTGGAACTACAGGCGCCCGCCACCTCGCCCGGCTAACTTTTTGTATTTTTTAGTAGAGACAGGGTTTCACCGTGTTAGCCAGGATGGTCTCTATCTCCTGACCTCGTGATCCGCCTGCCTCGGCCTCCCAAAGTGCTGGGATTATAGACGTGAGCCACTGCATCTGGCCTGGACTTCTTAATAGCTACAAAAGACTAAAAGCCAGTGAAATAATATCTTCAAATGCTAAAATAAAATAGTTACAACTGTCAATTTAGAATTATATGCCTAGTTAAGCTATCACTTAAGAGTGAGGGCAAAATAAATACATTTTTAGGGAAAATCAGCTTTTACCACTAACAGACTTCTACTAACTGAACTTGTAAAGAATATCTTCAGAAATGTGAAAATCAAACCCAGAAAAAAGATATGCAAAAAAAGGTATGGAGACCTTCTGAGTATGATATTGAGTATTGTTTCCAAACCAGTAGACATAAAAAGGGAATAAAGGAATAAAGAAAACGATATGCAATATAAAGCAGAAAAGGAGAGATGGGAAGAAGCAAATGAAAGGTATTTTAAATGGCAAATTCAGAATGAGATGGAATAAGTGACATCAGCAAGATGGTGAAATAGGAGCTCTTTACTGCCATCCTACTGCAGAAGCATCCATTTTGAAAACTACTTCCAGATGAGAGTACCTTTGTGGAAGTCCAGGAGTCCAGTGGAGAAGTTCCAGCACACTGTTGGAGTTTTTTGGGGCCAGGAGTTTGAGACCAGCCTGACCAACATGGTGAAACCCTGTCTCTACTAAAAATACAAAAAAATTAGCTGGGTATGGTGACGCACACCTGTAATCCCAGTTACTCAGGAGACTGAGGCAGGAGAATCGCTTGAACCCAGGAGGCAGAGGTTTCAGTGGGTCAATATCGTGCCACTGCACTCCAGCCTGGGGGACACAACAAGATAAAAATAAAATAAAATAAAAAATAAAAATTTCCAGAATAGATAAATTGAAGTGGGTAAGAACAGTTTTGCTTTTCCTGCATCACTGCTTCCACTAGGTGGCAGAGCTCAGTGCCAAGAGAGACCTCCCTTGGCCAGCGATTTCTCCCACAGGAAAAGGGAGAGCTTAGTGAGTGCGTGCGTGTCTCCCCCAGCCATGTGGAACACTGCCCATGAGAGCCACAGCAGAAAACAATTAACAAAATGGCAATAGTAGGTCCGTACCTATCAATAATTACCTTGAATGTGAAATGGATTTAATTTTCCAATCAAGGCACAGAGTAGCTGAATGGATTTAAAAAAAAAAAAACAGAGACCCAATTACATGCTCCCTATAATAAACTCACATCAGCTTTAGGGACATACACAGGCTTGAAGTGTGGAGATGGAAAAAGATATTCCATGCAAATAAAAAACAAAAAAAGAGTAGGGATTGCTACACTTATATCACACAAAATAAAATTTAAGTGAAAAGCCGTAAAAAGAAACAAATAAGCATTATATAATGTTTTTTCTTTTTTTAAAAAAAAAAAAAGTCGCCGGGCGTGGTGGCTCACGCCTGTAATCCCAGCACTTTGGGAGGCCGAGGCGGGCGGATCACAAGATGAGGAGATAGAGACCATGGTGAAACCCCGTCTCTACTAAAAATACAAAAAATGAGCCGGGCGCGGTGGCGGGCGCCTGTAGACCCAGCTACTCAGGAGGCTGAGGCAGGAGAATGGCGGGAACCCGGGAGGCGGAGCTTGCAGTGAGCCGAGATCGCGCCACTGCACTCCAGCCTGGGCGACAAAGCAAGACTCCGTCTCAAAAAAAAGAAAAAAAAAAAAAAAAAGTCATTGCATTAAGAGGCTGTAAGACGCCGGGCGCCGGTGGCTCACGCCTGTAATGCCAGCACTTTGGGAGGCTGAGGTGGGCAGATCACTTGAGGTCAGGAGTTCGAGATGAGCCTGACCAACATGGTGAAACTCCATCTCTACCAAATATACAAAAATTAGCCCCGTGAGGTGGCGTGCATCTGTAGTCCCAGCTGCTCAGGAGGCTGTGACAGGAGAACTGCTTGACCTGAGATTGCACCACTGCACTCCAGCCTGGGAGACAGTGAGACTTTGTCAAAAAAACAAAAGAAGAATAAGAAGAAGGAGAAGGAGAAGGAGAAGGAGAGGAAGAGGAAGAGGAAGAGGAAGAGGAAGAGGGAGGAGGAGGAGGAGAAGGAGCAAGAGGAAGAAGTAACAGCAGCTATAAGAATTGTAAATATATGTTCTCAGGGGAGAAACAGTAATAGAACAACAGGAGGAGACTTCAATACCCCACTTTCAACAATGGATAGATCATCCAGACCAAAAATCAATAAGGAAATAGTAGATTTGGACTACACTTTAGGCCAACTGGACCTAACGCACATATACAGAACATTTTATCCAGCAGCAACAGAATATAGATTCTTCTTAAGTGCCTGTGGAACGTTCTCCACAACTGATCATGTTAGGCCACAGACTGAAATCATACCAAGTATCTTTTTTTGACACAATGGCATGAAACTAGAAATCAATAAGAGGAGGAAAACTTGTGGATTAAACAACATACTCCTGAACAAACAATGGGTCAAAAAATCAATCAAAAGGAAAATAAGGAGACATCTTAAGATAACTAAAAATGGAAACACAACATACTAAAACACATGGAATGCAGCAAAAGAAAGTCTAAAAGTAAATTTTATAGTGATAATCACCTACCTAAAGAAAACATAAAGATCTCAAATAAACAACCTAACATCATGCCTCAAGGAACTAGAAAAAGAACAAAGCCCAATGTTACTAAAAAGAAAGAAATAACAAAGATCAGAACAAAAATAAATCAAATAGACACTAGAAAAGCAATAGAAAAGATCAATGAAACTAAGAGATTTTTTTCTGAGAAAATAACAAATTTGATGAACCTTATCTAAAGAAAAAAAGAAAGATAAAATCAGACATGAAAGAGAAGAGATTATAATTGATACCACAGAAATACAAAGCAGTCTAAGAGAATACTATGAACAATTATAAGTCAACAAATTGTATAACCTAGAAGAAATGCATAAATTCCTAGAAATATACAATCTACCAAGACTGAATCATGAAGAAACAGACCAATAATGAGGAAGGAGATTGAATCAGTAATCATAAATCTCTCATGACTTAATTAAACTAGAAAGCTGTTGCACAGCAAAAGAAATAATCAACAGAATGAAGAAACGACCTGTTGAATGGGAGAAAATATTTGCAAACTGTCCAAAAGGGGACTAATATCCAGAATATACAAGGAACTCAATAGGGAAAAAAGAAACAAATAATTCCATTAAACAGTGAATAAGAGACACAAATAGATACTTCTCAAAAGAAGACATAAAAGTAGCCAAAAGGTTTATGAAAAAAAAATGCTCAAAACCACTAATCATCAGGGAAATGAAAAGCAAAGTCACAACGAGATATCATCTTACCCCAGTCAGAATGGCTATTGTTAAAAAGACAAAAAATAACAATTGTTAGTGAGCATGTGGAGAAAAGGGAACTCTTATATACTCTTAGTGAGAATGTAAACTTGTATAGCCACTATGGAAAACAGTATGGAGATTTCTCAAAAAAACTAAAAGTTTGATCCAGCAATGTCACTGCTGGGTATCGACCAGAAGGAAAATATGTCATTATAACAAAGGGATACTGAACTTGTATGTTTATTGCAACACTATTCACGATACCAAAGATATGGAATCAACCTAAGTGCCCAAGAATGGATGAATGGATAAAGAAAATATGTATACACAGTGGAATACTACTCAGTCATTCAAAAGAATGAAATCATGTCATTTGTAACAAAATGGATGAAACAGGAAGTCATTTTATCTTAACTGAAATAAGCCAGGCACAGAAGAACAAATATCACAAGTTCTCACATGAGGAAGGTGAAATATTTGGACACATGAAGGTAGAGGGTGTAAAACAAGATCAAAGAGACTGGGAAGGATGAGTGGAGTAGGAAGAGAGGAGGTTGAAGAGAAGTGGGTTAAAGAGTACAAACATATAGTAAGAAGAAATAAATTCAATGTTTGATCGCAGAGTAGGATGACTATACTTAACAAAAATGTATCATACTTTGGTGACGGACACCCTGAATACCCTGACTTCATCACTGCACATTATATACATGTAATAAAATATCTCATGTACCCTATACATTTACACAAATAAGAAAAAAATCCCATCAAAGAAAAGCCCAGGACCTGACTTCACTGGTGAATTCTAGCAGACATTTAAAGAATAAAAAATATCAATCCTTCTCAAACTTTTCCAAAAAAATAGAAAGGAAGGAAATACAAACTTATTTTATGAGGCCAGTATCACCTTGATATCAAAGCCAGAGAAAGACATTACAAGAAAAGAAAATTACAGAACAATATTCCTGATTAACATGGATGCAAAAATCCTCAACAAAATACTAGCAAACCAAATTCAACCGTATATTAAAAGAACCAGACACCACAATCAAGTGGGATTTATCCCTGAGATGCAAAGA
This sequence comes from Piliocolobus tephrosceles, assembly GCF_002776525.5. Taxonomy (NCBI): domain Eukaryota; kingdom Metazoa; phylum Chordata; class Mammalia; order Primates; family Cercopithecidae; genus Piliocolobus; species Piliocolobus tephrosceles. Next base: position 172,296,745 of record NC_045435.1, on the reverse strand, counting down.
TGATTCAATATATGCAAATCAATAAATGTGATACATTACATTAAAAGAATGGACAAAAATCATATGATCATCCCAATTGATACAGAAAAAGCATTTAACAAAATTCAATATCCTTTTATGATTTAAAAAGAAAACACTCTCGACAAATTAGGTATAGAAGTAATATACCTCAACACAATATAAAGATCACATATGGCCAGCCCACAGCAACATCAAACTCAAGGGTGAAAAACTAAAAGCTTTTCCTTTAAAACAGGAACAAGACAAGGAAGCCCACTGATTTGGTTTGGTTCTGTATCCCCACCCAAATCTCATCTTGAATTGTACTCCCATAATTGCCATACGTTGTGGGAAGGGCCTGGTGGGAGACAATTTGAATAATGGGGGTGGTTTCCCCCATACTGTTCTCATGATAGTAAATAGGTCTCATGAAATCTGATGGTTTTATCAGGGATTTCTGCTTTTGCATCTTCCCCATTTTTCTCTTGCCACTGCCATGTAAGAAGTGTCTTTTGCCTCCCTACATGATTCTGAGGCCCTCCCAGCCATATGGAACTATAAGTCCAATTAAACCTCTTTTTCTTCCCAGTCTCAGGTATGTCTTTAACAGCAGCATGTAAACGGACTAATACACCCACTCTCATCAATTATTTTCAATATATAATACTGGAAGTCCTAGTTAGAATAACTAGGCAACAAAATGAAATCTAAGACATACAAATTGGAAGGGAAGAAGTAAAATTGTCTTTGTTTCCAGATGATATGATCCTGCATATAGAAAACTCTAAAAACTACATCAAGAAACTGTTAGAACTAATAAATGAATTCAGTAAAGTTGCAGAATACAACATGAACATTTAAACATTTTGTAGGATTTGTATACGTTAACAATAAACTATCCAAGAAAAAAATTTAAAAGTAATTTCATTTATTATAGTATCAAAAAGAATAAAATACTTAGAAAAGAATTTAACCAAGGAGGTAATAAAAGATCTGTACACTGGGATTAAGTGCAGTGTCTCATGCCTGTAATCCCAACACTTTGAGAGGCTGAGGTAGGAGGACTGCTTGATCATTTACAGGCAGCCTTCTTTGCACCTTTCAAATAAAACTACTAAGCTAAATAAAATATATTTAGAGCTAGCCTTTAGTATATATCAAGCAGGTTTTGAGAATCCCTGGCTCCTGCCCCACAGTTTTTTCCACATGGAACCCTTGCAATGGTATCTGAAATGCCTACGTTAATTCTTTTCTTTGGATCCAGAAAAAAGAAAGATATCAGAGATTTAATTGTCAGCTATTGCCACCTCATATTTGATCAGTTCTCACCGCTGACCCCAACACTCTTCTGCAGACTGCATGACCAAACACATTCTTAAGGCAGAGAAGCAAAGTCCACAGAATGGGGAATATTGAACAAAAATGACAACACAGAAGATCAGAGAAGGCACTGTCCTAATCTGTGGGGCTTTGATGAATATGTAAGAGCTTTCTCTACAATTTAAACACAAGATAGGGGATGTGATATCAGAAAGGAGACTACTAAGCATGATGTGTTTGATTCTACTAAATGGGATAGTGGTTAAAGTTATAATTTAATTTACAAGTCCTGTATTGATATAAAACATTCCAAATAACACAATGGTACATAGTACTTCAATTAGCCTACTGCTTGTTCTATTTTCGTTGACAATAAACTGTGTTTTATAATTGCTATTTTCCTAAATACTGCTTATTTTCCTAGTTGTAGATTTATTTCCTGTTTACTGCTTATTATTTCCTATATCAAGCATGAGTTTATTCTAGCTATTAGTTGCACAATTTCTCTTCCTTGAAAGAGTCTTTGCATCTAGTGATGAGCTCTAATGTCTGGAAATTCTCCCAGCTTCTATCTTGTTTATAGTTAAGTCTTTATTGATCTTAGCAATTTAATGAGATGCATCTGTCCCTAGTTTTTTCACCTCCAAATATAAAGACATGAGGGAACTGTTCAATTGCATTTGCCATGTGTTCAGATGATCCAAATAAAGACACCAGGTATATCAGATAATAATAATAAACAAATAATGCAAGATTAAAACCACTACTTTGTGAAACTATTTTTAGATGAATTTTAAAGGACAATATTCTTTTGCTTTTCTTTGTATTAAATTGGGAGGCAGCTGGGACAAAAATCTATTTCTCTTTACAATTAATTTTTTTAAAAGCTCCATATAACTTCTAGTTCCTTGCTATTCAAAGTATGGTCCAGGGAGGCCAGGCACAGTGGCTCAAGCCTGTAACCCCAGCACCTTGGGAGGTCAAAGCAGGCGGATCACTTGAGGTCAGGAGTTCAAAACCGGCCTGGCCAACATGGCGAAACCCTGTCTCTACTAAAAATAGCCAGGCGTGGTGGTGTGCGTCTGGCTATAGAAATTATAGCGTCTGGCTATAGAAATTAGCAAGGCGTGGTGGTGTGCGTCTGTGTTCCCAGCTACTTGGGAGGCTGAGGCAAGAGAATTGTTTGAACCCAGGAGGTGGAGGTTGCAGTAAGCTGCAATCGTACCACTGTACTCCAACCTATGCGACAGAGCGAGACTTCATCTCAGAAAACAACAACAAAACAAACAAACAAAAAAACAAAGTATGGTCCAGGGAGTTTGTTAAATTGAAAATCCCAGGTCCCACTCTAGAACTTCTCAGTGAGAATCAACATATAAAAAGGATCACCAGATGATTCAAATGCACATTTATGCTTTCTTAGATGGAAAGAAAGAACAAAACTCAATGACAAATTTTAAAAGTCACAATAATAAAAGCATAGTTAGATATTAAAAATAGATACTATCAATTCTTTCTCAACACACCAGCATTGACATTTTAATACCAAAGCAGATACTTCTAAGGTAAATAGTATCATAAAGGACCACCAATCATTCAGCATTGCTCTACAATACTATTCACCATGTAATGTAAAATTCTTCTTGTTATTCTGTACATATCAATAACATGTATGGCATGTATCAATATATCACAAATCAGAAAATATTTTAAAGTCAATATAAGCATGTAATTATTTCAAAGCTTTTATATATATATATATACTTTAAGTTCTGGGATACATGTGCAGAATATGCAGGTTTGTTACATAGGTATACACATGCCATGGTGGTTTGCTGCACCCATCAATCCATCATCTACATTACATATTTCTCCTAATGCTATCCCTCCCCCAGCTCCCCCATCCCCTGACAGGCCCTGGTGTGTGATGTTCCCCTCCCTGTGTCCATGTGTTCTCATTGTTCAACTCCCACTTATGAGTGAGAACATGCAGTGTTTGGTTTTCTGTTCCTGTGTTAGTTTGCTGAGAATGATGGTTTCCAGTTTCATCCATTTCCCTGCAAAGGACACGAACTCATCCTTTTTTATGGCTGCATTGTATTCCATGGTGTATATGCGCCACATTTTCTTAATCCATTCTATCATTGATGGGCATTTAGGTTGGTTCCAAGTCTTTGCTATTGTGAATAGTGCTGCAATAAACATGAGTGTGCAGGTGTCTTTATAGTAGAACGATTTATAACCCTTTGGGTATACACCCACTAATGGAATTGCTGGGTCAAATGGTATTTCTGGTTCTAGATCTTTGAAAAATTGCCACACTGTCTTCCACAATGGTTGAACTAATTTACACTCCCACCAACAGTGTAAAAGCTCTCCTATTTCTTCACATCCTCTCCAGCATCTGCTGCTTCCTGACTTTTTAATGATCACCATTCTGTCATGAGATAGTATCTCATTGCGGTTTTGATTTGCATTTCTCTAATGGCCAGTGATGGGCTTTTTTAAATATGTTTGTTGCCCACATACATGTCTTCTTTTGAGAAGTGTTATGTTCATATTCTTTGCCCACTTTGTGATGGGGTTGTTTTTTTCTTGTAAATTTGTTTAAGTTCCGTGTAGATTCTGGATATTAGTCCTTTGTCAGATGGATAGATTACAAAAATTTTCTCCCATTCTGCAGGTTGCCTATTCACTCTGATGATAGTTTCTTTTGCTGTGCAGAAGCTCTTTAGTTTAATTAGATCCCATTTGTCAATTTTGGCTTTTGTTGCCATTGCTTTTAGTGTTTCAGTCATAAAGTCTTTGCCCATGCCTATGTCCTGAATGGTATTGCCTAGGTTTTCTTCTAGGGTTTTTATGGTTTTAGGTCTTCCATTTAGGCCTTTAATCCATCTCGAGTTAATTTTTGTATAAGGTGTAACGAAGGGGTCCAGTTTCAGTTTTCCACATACAGCTAGCCAGTTTTCCCAACACCATCTATTAAATAGAGAATCCTTTCCCCCATTGCTTGTTTTTGTCAGATTTGTCAAAGATCAGATGGTTGTAGATGTGTTATTTCTAAGGCCTCTGTTCTGTTCCATTGGTCTATATCTCTGTTTTGGTACCAGTACCATGCTGTTTTGGTTACTGTAGCCTTGTAGTATAGTTTGAAGTCAGGTAGTGTGATACCTCCAGCTTTGTTCTTTTTGCTTAGGATTGTCTTGGCTATACTGGCTCTTTTTTGGTTCCATATGAAATTTAAAGTAGATTTTTTCTAATTCTGTGAAGAAAGTCAATGGTAGCTTGATAGGAATAGCATTGAATCTATAAATTACTTTGGGCAGTGTGACCACTTTCACGATATTGATTCTTCCTATCCATGATCATGGAATGTTTTTCCATTTGTTTGCATCCTCTCTTATTCCCTTGAACAGTGGTTTGTAATTCTCCTTGAAGAGATCCTTCACATCCCATGTAAGTTGTATTCCTAGGTGTTTTATTATCTTTGTAGCAATTGTGAATAGGAGTTTGCTCATGATTTGGCTGTTTGTCTATTATTGGTGTATAGGAATGCTTGTGATTTTTGCACATTGATTTTGTATCCTGAGACTGCTAAAGTTGCTTATTAGCTTAAGGAGATTTTGGTCTGAGATGATGGGAATTTCTAAATATACAATCATGTCATCTGCAAACAGGGACAATTTGACAACACTTTTTAAAGGAACCTAAAGAGTTAAACTATAATAGGGAGAATGCTACACTTTAAGCTCAGAAATAAGAATCAAGAAACTGATCTCCATTTTTGAAATATAGAAGAAGGCCGGGCGCGGTGGCTCAAGCCTGTAATCCCAGCACTTTGGGAGGCCGAGACGGGCGGATCACGAGGTCAGGAGATCAAGACCATCCTGGCTAACCTGGTGAAACCCCGTCTCTACTAAAAACTACAGAAAACTAGCCGGGCGAGGTGGCGGGCGCCTGTAATCCCAGCTACTCGGGAGGCTGAGGCAGGAGAATGGCGTAAACCCGGGAGGCGGAGCTTGCAGTGAGCTGAGATCCGGCCACTGCACTCCAGCCTGGGCGACAGAGTGAGACTCCGTCTCAAAAAAAAAAAAAAAAAAAAAAAAAAAAAAAAAAAGAAATATAGAAGAAGACAGTGAACTAAAATATTAGTCACTGATTGTGGCATGGCTGTTTCTTTTCACGTGCATCCAGATGTTCTTGTAACACTATTTTTCCTTCTCTTTCTATCTTGGTATGTGTCATCTTGCTATTTATTTGTTTTCCCTGCATTTAATCTAATTATTCCCTACTGTTATTCCCAGTAAGCAATTCTTTCCTAATTCATTACATTTATTTTGTTTAGCCCTAGTATTTGACCATTTTTAGCCCTTTTTCCATGTTTAGCCCTAGTATTTGTCTTTAAACAGAGCTTCCTTGTTTATTAGTTACTTAAATATTCTATTTGCCCTCCCCTGATTCCCTACCTATTCTTACTCTCCTCTCCACCCCAAAGACACATACACACATATACACACTACACTGGAAGCTCCATGTCTTGTTCACTGCAATAATCCAGCACAGAACAGTGCCTGACACATATTAGGGGCTCAGTGCTGTTCAGCTTAGAAAATGATACTCAGAAGTATGTCACTTTGGCATACTGAGTCCTTTGAACTAAAGAAAACTGGAAGGTCTCAGAAGCAACCTCAGAAGCAAAGTCCCTTTTGACCTTCTCCTGACCTCTGGTTTCCCACACTCCCTCCTCCCCTGAAGGGAGTCAAAAAAAACCCAGTATTCCTCTTCCCCAAGGCAGGTCGTAAAAACTCGAACTCCTCACCTCTAATGTAAGCTATAAAACCTAGAAAGGTGACTCTCTCCCTTCTTCCTTAAAGAGCCTCATTCCAGAGGGGTCCTGTCCTACACCTGGGAGGAAGGGGTGCTACAAAGAGAGGCCAAGAAGACTATGAACAGACAGGCCTTGCTGAGTTTTCCCCCTCAGTCAATTACCATTAGATTATAGTCAATTACCATTAGATCTTTGTCCAATTTCATTTCTACATGGCTGTTCATTCTTCACATCAAATCTAAGCATTAAAATGGACAGTTTTCCCTGGGTCTTTGAATCTTCATTTCTGAAGTCCCTGTGTCACTAAAACTTTGATTGAATAGATTTGTTACACTTTTCTCTTATTAATCTGTCTTTTGTTATAGGAGTGTTGGCCATGACCCTTATGATGGATGAAGAAGGATACCACAACTTTCCTACAGTGTGCATGTAGTGAATGAATAAATGAATTAAGAATGTATCTTATCTCAGATCAAATGTGTCTTCACCTCCATACCTTCTATTTTATTTGCACCTATCTTATACTTCATCCTACAATACAGTCCCTGGTCCAGGTGTTTTGGACATCTGTCATCTTCCCTACTCACAGCAAATCCCTTAAGATCATATTTAGGACCAAATCTTCCAAAGACCTAGCATGTTCCATTGCATGTAGGAAGTCCCCAGTAGGCTAATTAACTTAGTTTTACCACTCTTGGAAAAAGAAAAATAACTCAAAAAGGGCCTCTAGATGCTAAGGCAAGCTGTTCCTAAATTGCAACTGAGAGAATCAAGTGTAATCTTTATCATTTTAAGCTGTCTCTAAACTGCTATGAGTTTTTCAAGTCTACCTGTCATTTCATTGTTACAAGGCAATTTTTAAAGATATTAATCTAGCTTGTCTATTCATCCATTGTGAAGCTCTGGGCTAGGCCACTGGGGATACAAAGGAGAATAAGACACTGCCCCACCATCAGGAAGCTCACAGTCTAGTGGAGGAGGCTGTCACTGACATAATAAATTAATGCAGTATAAAAGATCTTAAAGAATATATGATGCAGCAGGGGAATCGAGAAAAAAACTTCCCTGGGGACATCAAGAAGGCTTCTTAGAAGGGCTGCAAGTTGGACTTTTTTTTTTTTTCATTTTATTTCATTTAATACATTCACATGGATCAAAATTTAAAAAGAATTAAAAGATAATATAAACAGTCTATTAAGTCCTGGTGAGGATGTGGAGAAACAGGAACTGAACTGTCATTCATTACTGGTGGGAATGCAAAATGGTACAGTCACTCCAGAAGACAGTTTGGCAGTTTCTTACAAAACTAAACATACTCTTACCACATGATCCAGCAGTCATGATCCTTGGTGTTTCTCCAAAGGAGTCGAAAACTTCAAACAAAAACCTGTATACAGATATTTATGCATAATTTCCAAAACTTGGAAGCAACCAAGATGTTCTTCATTGCCAGGATTGGGAGACAGGCAAAGGAAGTGGGGGATGAATAAACAGAACACAGAGGATTTTTAGGGCAGTGAAACTACCCTCTATGATGCTATAATGGTGTATACAGGTCATTATACATTTGTCAAAACCCATAAAATATACAACAAGAATGTTGTACAACACCCTAGTGTAAACTATGGACTTTGGGTGATAATGATGTATCAATCTATGTTCACCATTTGTAAAAAAATGAACCATTCTGATTCAGGATTTTGATAGTGAAGGATATTGTCATATGTGGAGGTAGCAGGTATATGGGAACTCTCTGTACTTTCCACCCAATTTTGCTGCAAACCTAACACTGCTCTAAAAAATAAAATAAAAATAAAAATAAAATAAAATATATTTAAAATAAAAATATAATACAATGAAAAATATTGTCCTCACCCTTGATGCTTAAGTCTCCTCTCCACAGGCACCAAATTTTCTAGTTTTCTGTATATATTTCCAGGGATTTTGAGGTATACGCACAAAACAGATTTATATCTATAGATACAGATATAGATGTGATTTTTCCCTTTTTTTCCACAAATGGCAATGTACTACACACTGTATTTTATACCTTGCTTTTTTCATAAAATAATATACCTTAAAGATTTTTCAATAGTGATATACAAAAAACTTCTTTGTTCTTTTCAATAGCTGTATAGTCTTGTATGAATGAAAAATAATTTTTTTAATCAGTTCCCTGTTGATGGACATGAAAAGTGTTTCTAATCTTTTGCTATTACAAACAACTCTGCGATGAATAATGTCATACCTATATCATTTTGCAAATAAGCATATAAATATTTGTAAAAATAAAGTCCTAAAAATTAAATCATTGGGTCAAAGAATATGTGCATTTGTAATTTTAATATATATTTCCAAATTTTCCTTTATATAGAGTTGTACCAAATCACATTCCCTATGGCAAAGTATCATTGGAACAGACTCAGCAAGAGTGTGCAATCAAACTTTTGGATCTTTTCCAATTTCCTGGTAAAAAATGGCATCATGTCCTTAAAATGTTTGTGGGTGCTCTTTATATATTAAATGCACCTTTTACATGTATGAAGAATTGCAGGTATTTTTCTTTTTTCTTTTCTTTTTTTTTTTTTCTCTGGAGGTGGAGTCTCACTCTGTCACCAGGCTGGAGTGCAGAGGCGCAACCTCAGCTCACTGCAACCTCCACCTCCCGGGTTTAAGCGACTCTCCTGCCTTAGCCTCCCAAGTAGCTGGGACTACAGGCACCCGCCACCACACCTGGCTAATTTTTGTATTTTTAGTAGAGACAGGGTTTCACCATGTTGACCAGGATCATCTCGATCTCTTGACCTTGTGATCCACCCGCCTCGACCTTCCAAAGTGCTGGGATTACAGGCTTGAGACAGCGTGCCCGGCTGCAGATATTTTTCTAACTTTATTTATCCCCGGCTTTATGTCAAATTATTTTTCCATGTAGATTTTTAAAAATAGTTGAATTTATCAATTTTTTTTACAGCTTTAGGAATTTTTGTCACAGTTAGAAAGGTCTTATTACTCAAGATGATTGAAAAATCTCCTAAAATATAAGAAGACTTAAAGTTTTCATGATTCAATTTTTCCCATTTAAATTTTTAATCTCGTTTTGGACTCGTTTTTAATTTCTCCTGCTGTAAGGTAAAAAGTAAGACTGCAGTTTTTTGTTTTTTTTTTTTCAGGTGACTGCTTGGTTAATCCAACACTATTAATAATTTATCTTATTTCCCCATTCCACTTCCACTGATGTTAGATGTCACTTTTACCATACACTAAATTCTTGTATGTATTTGAATTCATTTCTATGCTTTCTATTTTTACCTTTATTTCTCTGACTCTTCATATGCCAGTACAATCCTGTTTTAATTACTGTAGCCTTATATTAAATGCTAACATCTAGTAGGTGAGTGCTCCCTCATTACTCTTCTTTCCCAGAGTTTTTCCAGCTATCCTTGCCTGCTTTCTCTACATGAATTTTAGAACCATCTTGTTTACATAAACAAAAAAAAATCTTGCTGTTATTTTTATTGAGATAATATTAATTTCTAGATGAATTTAGGAAGAATTGATGACTTTAAATAATTTTGAACCTTCCTTCCAAAGTTATGATATACCTGCCACTTACTTGTTCAGCCCTTTTTTATGTTTATTGATTGTATTTTTATGTTTATGTTATACAGCTCTTACACATTTCTTGTTAAGATTATTCTTTCTCTCCCTCTCTCTCCACTCCCCTTTCTTTCTTTCTTTTTTTTTTTTTTTTTTTTTTTTTTGGAGACAGAGTCTCACTCTGTTGCCCAGGCTGGAGTGCAGTGGTATGATCTCAGCTCACTGCAACCTCCGCCTCCAGGGTTCAAGTGATTCTTGTGCCTCAGCAACCAGAGTAGCTAGGATTACAGGCGTACACCACCACACCTGGCTAATTTTTGTATTTTTAGTAGAGACAAGGTTTCACCATGTTGGCCAGGCTGGTCTTGAACTCCTGACCTCAAGTGATCTGCCTGACTTGGCCTCCCAAAGTGCTGGAATTACAGGCGTGAGCCACCACACCTGGCCAAATTTATTCTTAATACATTATCTTTCCTTTTAAAAATGCAGTATTTTCTTCTATTATATCGAACAGACAGATTCTTGCTATGTTCCCCAGCCTGGAGTGCAGTGGCTATTCGCAGGGGCATTATACCCCTAAATTTCTGGGCTCAAACTATCCTCCCATCTCAGTTTCCTGAGTACGTGGGATCGCAGGCATGTGCCACCATGCCCAGCTTATTTGCTCACTTATTGAGAGGGTTTGAAATATTTTCCACCAACACTAAGTGGGGGTTGAAGGAGATAACAATGGGAAACTGTTCTAAATAACATAAAGGCAAGGATTAAAGAAAATACCAACTATATTGTGTTGCTACTCAGCAGATTCTATTATAGAGAAATAGGAAGGGAAAGCCACAGAATGATTTGCCTACACATTCATCTCCCTGGTGCAAGTGGGTATTGTTCTGTACCCTGTGGCAGGATTATAAATACTGCCAGAGAACAAGTACACAAAGTTGTTATGGAAACCAGAATGTTTCAGCTCAGAGTTATTTACAGAGAACTTTTAGGATTATCACATTCAATAAAATCAACTCTTGTTTTGCTTCACCCTGTGCTAGTGCATCCCAATCAAATATCTATTTTTAAGGTTTCTTCAATCAGCTGTACTTATGTAAATAAGAATTCAGGAGTCAGTTGATGGGGACCACATCACAGAAGTGTAATTTATGAGTAGCATTTTTGTATCACGTGCTTGAAGCTTGTCCATACTTGCCTCAACCATTGTCAAGTTTGCTGGTTTCCGTAATATAGGAATAAGGTGGCTATTGACTACTGCCTTCAGCAGATAAATATTTCCTTCACTGTAGCTGGTGTCTGTGTTGCCTGATACTGTGGCACTGTGGGACTAGGCTCTTCCCATTCTGCAACTTACCTTTGAGGCTAGACAGTGACCACTGCCTCTGGCTATCATTTTTGTCCTTAATTGTGAACTGGAATTTTTCCAGCCATCCAGGAGGATCTTTGAAAAAGTTGGGTATTTTTTGTTTGAAAAGGTAATTGTACAATGAGGATTTTCATCGCTTTTGAAGGATCTTTTGAACCATTTGATGTTTCAGCAGATGAAACTGTGGAGGTTGTCAAGCTGATGATAAAGGTATGTACTTCATTCCCAAGCCAACAAAATGTATATTAATTTTAACAGTGCAGTGCATTTAAAAATGTACAAAGGGTAGAGATGCTATTGGGCACATTTTCAGCAAAAACGGAATGAAAACTATTTGAAAATACTATTATTTGCTTACACAATAGATTTATAAGAAGACAGTAACTCTGGTGGTGTTAGACAAGAAAACAAAGAGCCAGTCAATTCCCAAGAAAACAAAAACAAAAGTCTGACTTCTTTTTAGGGAATGTGTGGGTTGTACACAGGCCAGATAATATTATTGCAATTCTTCGTAAAAGGACAAAAGCAAGACACTAACTTCAGGCTATATAAGTGGGACATGCCAGTCATCAGACAAATGTCTTATTTGGTGAGCAAACAACTACAAAGAACCGAAGGATTTTGGAAGCAGAGAGGACTTTAGAGAACTTGTGAGCTATGGTTTCATTTTGCATTCAGGAAAAACTGAAGCTCAGAAAGGTTGACTATCTTACCTAGGATCACAGAGCCAGAATAAGAAATAACTTGTGTACAGTATCTTCCTTATAAATTTCATGTAAATGTTCACTCTAAAGTAAAAAATTAAGCAAAATATTTAGTTTCTGATCATCAAATATTTAATTTGGAGATGGTCATTCCTACTTGCTAAGCAGCATTTACTGAACCATAGTTACATGATATTCAGATTATTACGATGACTGAAATCTAAATCTTGTAACACAAGGTACCTTAACCTCTATGTTTTATGAATCCCTTTGGAAGTCTGGTGAAGTCTATAGACTGCTTCTCAGAATGTCTTTAAATGCATAAAATAAAACAGATATAATAGAAATGAAATTTGTTATATGAAAATACATTTTCATATATTAAAAAGCCCAAATGTATGATACAGTGACATGTGGACTTCCTAATTAACACATTAACTAACAAGTTCTAGCAGCTCATCTAATAACTATTGTATTTTCAAAATACAGATCAGTAGAAATAATATTTTGAAATATATGCAACAACTATAATGTGATATGAAAACATCTGTGACTTCTATTGGTGTCAGTCACAGGTGCAGCGACTACTCCTACTTTAATTAGCTGCCTACATGTGTAATTGAAAGAAAATCTCAATTTCATTTAGAGTTAATAAAATAAAGATGTAGTTTCTTCCCATCTAAATTCTATCCATAAACGTTTTGGAAGTTCTCTAAGTTAAGAACCCCTATTTAATACTTCTTCCGTTTGTCCCAATTATAATGCCCAGAGGAAAAAAATGTAAAAGGAAAGAGAGTACATTTCTGGTCTAGTAATGTAGAAATGTACTGTTTTCATCATATGCTATTGATTTTTAAGGATTATTTCCACATTCCTCTCTCTGAAGACAAACAAGGCAGGCGGTATCTGGAGTTAACATATGCTGGAGCCACTCTAAAGGACAGTTGGAGTCTTGCTGATGTTGGAATATCTTTCTGCTCAACTCTCAAATGCTTTGTTAAGGTATGATGGTCAGGGTAACGTTTGTCTAAGATATCTATCTCATTTTGAATAAAGTTGGGGATAAGTTAACCAAAATAATTCCATAACTTAAAAAGAAATTGTCTCTCTTGCCTTCTCCTCACTTCCATTTGTATAACGGGTCTTATGCATGCTTTGTGCTGTAAGGGGAAGTAAGATATGGAGAAGGGATAGAGTTGCCCCCTTTTTACTCTTCTTCCTCTTGCCTCCCCACGCCCTTTATTGCCTGCCCAGTCCTGCCATCACAGAACCAATATGAAAACAAAGCCAAGGGAATTCCAGATCTGGAATTTGATGTGGGAAGAAGAGCATTAGATCATTTCAGTGGGGCCACAGTGATTACCAGCAGTGGAATGAGGAAGGAGAAGAAATTTTCAGTAGCAATAAGAATGAAAAGGAATTTTCTACGTCCAAATCCAGCCAAAGTAGCCATTCCAATTAGGTGTACATGCAATAAAGATTTTTTTCATTTATAGAGGGTCCTTAATCAATGGTGCTTAACTTAAGATACACAGTTGGGCTTTAAGAACCTTAAAAACCCCTGTAAATAAAATTAATGTGCCTGGAGATTTTCTGAGTCTAAGATCCTGTATGTACAACAATTTTTTAAAGGAATGAGTGATGCAAAGAATTTAAACGCTGCTGCTCTAGGGAAGAAGTATCATCCTGTATTAGTGCTTTACCGTATATAAAAATATGAACCTTAAGAAACTTAGTAAAGTATACATTCTCCACTAAATGAGTCACCAAGTTTCTCATATTTAACATTTAAAAAAAATTATGGTAGTCAAAGTTAACTCTTTCTTTTAATATGTGTTAGTACTTGACTAAATGCATGTTTATAAGTAATACTCTGGGCCGGGTGTGGTGGCTTACGCCTGTAATCCGAGCACTTTGGGAGGACAAGGTGGGAGGATCACGAGGTCAGGAGATAGAGACCATCCTGGTCAACATGGTGAAACCCCATCTCTACTAAAAATACAAAAATTAGCTGGGCATGGTGGCACACTCCTGTAGTCCCAGCTACTCGTGAGGCTGAGGCAGGAGAATCACTTGAATTCGGGAGGGGGAGGTTGCAGTGAGCCGAGCTCGAGCCACTACACTCCAGCCTGGGCAAGAGTGAGACCCTGTCTCAAAAAAACAAACAAACAAACAAAAAAGGAATATTCTTCAATATTTATTATTAAGTAGGAAAGACAAGTCACAGAATAATGATCACTGGATCATCCCATTTACGTAAACAAAAGACCATATTTACAAATGTTTTTAATGTTTTCTTTTCTCCCTCTTTTACTCAGAAAATGGAAGTATAACATTACATTTCAAAGCAGACCGAATTCCAGCCATTTCTTAATGTCTTCTCTTTATATCTTTAAATATATTTCCATACTACGTTTTTGGTGCCATACAGGATCAGCTCTCTAAAATTTCCCAGAATTCTGTAATGCCAATCATAAGGTTCAAGACTTTATTGTTTGCTTGCTTAGAGATGGTAGTGTAAGTTCAATACTAACATTTGAGCTGACTGGAAGAATCTGATGGCTTTTCAGGGATGTAGACAAAGTTTTTAACAATATAGATAGGATACTTTTATTTAACTAAGGACTGATTTTATTTTTATTATATAACATTTTAAAGTTTATTTTTTAATAGGTAGTATGTTCACATGGTTCTCAATTCAAAAGGAACAAAAAGATACATAGTAAAAGTCTCCTGGCCGGGTATAGTGGCTCACACCTGTGACCCAGCAGTTTAGAAGGCTGAGGTGGGTGGATCACCTGAGGTCAGGAGTTCGAGACCAGTCTGGCCAACATGGTGAAACCCCATCTCTAATAAAAATACAAAAATTAGCTGGGTGTGGTGGGCACACCTGTAATCCCAGCTACTCAGGAGGCTGAGGCAGGAGAATTACTTGAACCCAGGAGGCGCAGGTTATAGTGAGCCGATATCACACCACTGTACTCCAGCCTAAGTGATAGAGTGAGACTCCATTTCAAAAAAAGAAAAAGAAAAGAAAAAGAAAAAACTCTCCCTCCTCTGGTCCCCAGTTTCCCTCCCCAGATGCAACCTATGTTCACAGTTTTACTTACAAAAACATTTCCTAAATTCTGCCAATAAAGCATCATATATCACAGTGATGCAAGCTTCACGCTGAACTCTTTTACCTGAAGTTTTAAACTGCTAATTCTATAAGTAGAAAGCAGGGGTAAAAGAGGTTATTCAATGCAACCAACCTGAGCAAGATGGTGAGACCCCATCTCTACAAAAATATTTTTAAAATTATCCGGGTGTGGTGGTGCACACCTATAATCCCAGCTACTTTTGAGGCTTAGGCAGGAGGATCAATTGAACCCAGCCTGTGCAAGAGAGTGAGATCTGTCTCAAAAAAAAGAGAGGAGTTTATTCAAGTGAGCCAGGGCAGAAGTCACAGGACTGGACAACACACAGAGTTTGATTAAAAACTCTCAAGTTCCCTGAAATTTTACTAATTGTACTCTTCATTCTGTCCAGTAGAATCACATTTAGGGAATATCCCAGGCCTGAAAGAGTACAGTCATACCAGTTCTATCATGCTTAATCTATCTCAGGTTACCAAGGCTGATTTCCAGGTCATGTTAGTTGCTTAACTGAATAATTAAATATATATACATTTAAGTAGTACCTTTCCTACTTAACTATGTTTAATCATGTTACTTTGTGAAAGTTAGTTTGCCTTGAGAGAGATAGAAGATGCCACAGTAAGGGAGGGAATGAATCCCTGAAGTGCAACTCTTTAGCATCTCTAAATTTTGGTACAACTTAGAAATATCATAATGTGAACCCAAAACTTTTGTAAAGTTCAAAAACTTGGCAAGTAAGTGGTTTTTCTTTCTAAAAAGGTACAAGTAGATATGATGTCTCACGAAATAAATCCAAAATAGTTGGCTTCTTTATAGTGCTCATATTTTTGTGTGCTTACAAGGTTCTGCTTGTGTGAAAAAGAGGGAAAGACACTGGATAAATACAGAGATTGTCTACTGTGAAATACATTCTTTAAATAGTCAGTACTTTTTCCAGGTTCCCCGTATATTATGCTTTTCTTTTAATGGTAATATAGACATATTTGGAAAAGAAATGGAAATAGGGGTAATACAAGAATAGTGGGAAAAGAACATTGTATTCTCACCACTTCTATTCAACATAATGTTGGAAGTTCTGGCTAGGGCAATCAGGCAGGAGAAAGAAATAAAGGGTATTCAATTAGGAAAAGAGGAAGTAAAATTGTCCCTGTTTGCGGGTGACATGATTGTATATTTAGAAAAGCCCATCATCTCAGACCAAAATGTCCTCAAGCTAATAAGCAACTTCAGCAAAGTCTCAGGATACAAAATCAATGTGGAAAAATCACGAGCATTCCTATACACCAATAACAAACAGAGAGCCAAATCATGAGTGAACTCGCATTCACAATTGCTACAAAGAGAATAAAATGCCTAGGAATCCAAATTACAAGGGATGTGAAGGCCCTCTTCAAGGAGAACTACAAACCACTGCTCAACGAAATAAAAGAGGACACAAACAAATGGAAGAACATTCCATGCCCATGGATAGGAAGAATCAATATCGTGAAAATGACCATACTGCAGAAGGTAATTTATGGATTCAATGCCATCCCCATTAAGCTACCAATGACTTTCTTCACAGAATTGGAAAAAACTACTTTAAAGTTCATATGGAACCAAAAAAGAGCCCACATTGCCAAGACAATGCTAAGCCAAAAGAACAAAGTTGGAGGCATCACACTACCTGACTTCAAACTATACTACAAGGCTACAGTAACCAAAACAGCATGGTACTGGTACCAAAACAGAGATATAGACCAATGGAACAGAACAGAGCCCTCAAAAATAATACCACACATTGACAACCATCTGATCTTTGACAAACCTGACAAAAACAAGAAATGGGGAAAGGATTCCCTATTTAATAAATGGTGCTGGGAAAACTGGCCAGCCATATGTAGAAAGTTGAAATTGGATCCCTTCCTTATACCTTATACAAAAATTAATTCAGGATGGATTAAAGATGTAAATGTTAGACCTAAAACCATAAAAACGCTAGAAGAAAACCTAGGCAATACCATTCAGGACATAGGCATGGGCAAAGACTTCATGATTAAAACACCAAAAGCAATGTCAACAAAAGCCAAAATTGACAAATGGTATCTAATTAAACTAAAGAGCTTCTGCACAGCAAAAGAACCTACCAGCAGAGTGAACAGGCAACCTACAGAATGGGAGAAAATTTTCACAATCTACCCATCTGACAAGGGGATAATATCCAGAATCTACAAAGAACTTAAACAAATTTACTAGAAAAAAATCAAACAACCCCATCAAAAAGTGGGTGAAGGATATGAACAGACACTTCTCAAAAGAAGACATTAACGCAGGCAACAGACACATGAAGAAATGCTCATCATCACGGCCATCAGAGAAATGCAAATCAAAACCACAATGAGATACCATCTCACATCAGTTAGAATGGCAATCATTAAAAAGTCAGGAATCAACAGGTGCTGGAGAGGATGTGGAGAAATAGGAACACTTTTACACTGTTGGTGGGACTGTAAACTAGTTCGGCTATTGTGGAAGACAATGTGGCAATTTCTCAAGGATCTAGAACTAGAAATACCATTTGACCCAGCCATCCCATTACTGGGTATATACCCAAAGGATTATAAATCATGCTGCTATAAGGACACATGCACACATATGCTTATTGTGGCACTATTCACAATAGCAAAGACTTGGAACCAACACAAATGTCCATCAATGATAGACTGGATTAAGAAAATGTGGCACATATATACCATGGAACACTATGCAGCCATAAAAAAGGATGAGTTCCTGTCCTTTGTAGGGACATGGATGAAGCTGGAAACCATCATTCTGAGGAAACTATTGCAAGGACAGAAAACCAAACACCGCATGTTCTCACTCATAGGTGGGAATTGAACAATGAGAACACTTGGACACAGGGTGGGGAACATCACACACCGGGGCCTGTCGTAGGGTGAGGAGAAGGGGGAGGGATAGCATTAGGAGATATACCTAATGTAAATGACGAGTTAATGAATGCAGCACACCAACATGGCACATGTATACATATGTAACAAACCTGCACGTTGTGCACATGTACCCTAGAACTTAAAGTATAATAAAAATAATAATAATAATAAAAGAACATTGTATTAACTTTTCCTTCTTTGGAAAAGAACTTTTATGGAAGCCATAATCAATATTTTCTATGGTGTATACCTCCAATTTCTATTAATACAGGAGTCAGTCCTGACCATTCATTGCTGATGCTGTTGCATTTCACTGTGTTCCTGTAAACAACGGCATGAGGCACTGCAAAATCTATGTTTTTGTACAACATGCAGAGGCACTATCACTTTTGCCCCCTTTATTTTAACCTGTGTTATCATGGAAACGATTGCTTAAGTTTTGTCCACTGTTTTCACCCAGTGCTTAGAATAGTACCTAAGATACATAGTAGGCTGTACATAAATAGATATTAATAACTGAATTGATAAGGGTTTGAGAGGTAAAGTATGGAAATTAACAAGATGGTATATGATTGTCTGCAATTCATAGCAAGGTACTGAGATGCATTTCAGGGATCCATTCCCTCCCTTACTGTGGCATTTCCCATTTTTCTCTACTGTTAGGGCAAAGTTCTCCCCAGTATTCTTGGCTTTTCCCCTGACCAGCATCAAGATTCTTAGTTGGAAGCAGCAGAAACAAAGCCTAGATAATTTAAGCAGAAAATAAATATTGAAAAGCTATTGAGTAGTTTTCAGAAGATTGGAGAATCAGTCTTAGAGATTATGCAGCCAGAAACAACATCTAAAGCATGCCCTGGAACTAATCTAGGAAGTTCACCACTACAGACAACACTGAGCCCTCAAAGCAGGCACTGGACATGGTGCCAGCCCTGCTGCCAGGCCGGCAACTTCAGAAATGCCATTGCCCACAGACTTTCCTGTGTCTGTTGCTTCTCTGCCTTAGTGGCTCCTAATTCAAAGTGGGGGTAGATAGGCAGGTCTGATTGGGAGCACCTTGTCACATGTCCATGCCCTACTGCAAAGGGGGCCACTATCCAGCAGGTTGTGCTTTTCAGAGTGTGAAGTGGGCTCAGCCTCCCTAGGACTCCTCCTGGTTTCCCTGCCTCCTTCTATAACCAGACTTGTACCAACAAAGTGCTGGGGTCAAAACATAATTAATCCCTCCTGACATCCCTGGAATGTTGTGAAAAGCTGTGTTATGCTGAAAGAATGACTGTAGTACCATTGAGTAGATGTCTATCAGATAAGTTAGAGAAGTTTGTACTATCTTGGCAAGTCTAAAGTTGATTCAAAATGATAAACATTTTAGCTTTCAAAAGGTACTGTTAATGTATAAACACAAAAATCCAGGAAATATACATGTGGTTTTACATTTATGTATTTTATACACAAAAGCATGTATAAACATGTTTCTTTAAAATTTACACATGAAAGCATGTTTCTTAAAAATGGCCCTCTTTTCTAAGATGAGCCATAAAAAAAGGTATGAAAAGAATCTGGTGAAGAAAGGTGTTCCAATTCAGTATCCAAGACTCCAAGGATAATCTCTCCGGAATGACTACCACACAAGAGAAGTTTATGAAGACATCTCACTGGAATTCATTCAGTTTAACAAAAACAAACATTATTTCCCCCTTTTGTTCACTCTGGAATAGTTCAGCAAGCTTCTGCTTACTTAGGGCTGTAACTCCAAAACAGCAAAATATAAAAAAGCACAACTTGAGAAAAAATATATCAGTACATTCAAAACTTTCATTCACTTGTTTTCTTTCAGTAGGTTCTGTTTAGCTTTTCCTTTTTTATTGTTAAAGCACATGTATGAATGTACAGTAAGTTAGCATTTGTTTTTTGAAGGTAAGCATGGAATTATTCTCATGAAATAGAATGTATTTGTTTTTATTGAAAAGTAAGATACTTTGTGTATATCTCTTGTGTTGGTTTGTTTGCATCTCAGTTTGTTTATAAAGGAAAAAGTCGAATTTTGTATATGTTCAACAATGATTTGTGTATGGTATTATTATTTAATAGCATCTGACTTCCTTGGGTGTGACTGACCAGCCTTCTCTGATTCAGAATACTTGGGGAGGAGTATCACATAGAGAGAGAGGTAGAGAGATGCCTTCTCTTATGTGGATAAGGTGGGTTAGCAAGTTGCTATTAATTGGCATCTACCTACTCCCTCATCATACAACCAAATGAGGAAGTATCGACAACTAATGTGCCTCACTAGAACTCAAAATGGGTTTTCCCATAAAAACAAGGTTTATACAAAGGTGAATATGTAGAGTTTAAAAAGTAAAATGAGAACTACATTATGGATTAAAAAGGCCTGGGATGTCATTCAACATTTATTATTTATGTGATAAAAAGTTCCTGAATGCTAAGAAAAATGAACAGACTCTGCAGGTGTTAATTTGCTTGAGACTTAAGAATCTGGCTTCATTAATAATTAGTCATATTTTCTTCCTTGCACTTTTTATTTTCATCTAAAGATTGCCAGATCAGCTGGGCACAGAGGCTTACTCCTGTAATCCCAATACTTTGGGAGGCTGAGGTGGATGGATTGCTTGAGGCCAGGGGGTCCAGACCAGCCTGGACAACATAGCTAGGCCCTGTCTCTACAAATAATAATTTAAAAAGTAGCTGGGTGTGGTGGCGAGTGCCTGTACTTGGGAGGCTGAGGCAGGAGGATTGCTTGAGTCTAGAAGTTTGAGGTTATTGTGAGCTCTCATAGTGCCACTGCACTTCAGCCTGGGCAACAGAGTGGAATCTGTCTCAAAAAAAAAGATTGCTAGATACTTTGCAATTCTCCCTTATTACTTGTTCCAGAGTCAGTTATATGTATACTAAGTCATAGATGCTTATCTTTATAGATAAAAATATATGATTATTCATATTCTGAGAAGCTTCTTTTCAACTTATCTAACCTCATACACCTAGTTAACTTCAGAGTGACTTGAGAGCTGGGAATGGAGGCGAATTCTTTCCCCAGCTACTCAGGAGGTGGGAGACTGCTTGAGCCCAGAAGTTCAAGATCAGCCTGGGTAACATAGCAAGCCTTAAAGACTCTTAAAGAAAAAATTTTTTTTAAAGAGTGACTTAGGACTCTGTTATTTTGTTTGCATGTTATTCTATTTGCATTTATTTTGTTATTTGTTTGCATTTAATTTGTTATTTGCATTTAATTCTAAATATGAATTAGGAATTTTTAAAGAAATAAAAAAGAGTTATTATATAAAATATAATTTTTCTCTCTTTCCCACTATCTTTTTATTCAGTTTTCATAGGAATTTCTGCCTGCCCATAAATATTATCTACATTAGCTTGAACAGATACTTGCTTTATGGAACCATAGGAAAGCACGGCATGGCAAAAGTGAAAGGGTGAATCCTGTGTCCTTTAAATTTGTATTTCATGGGTTTATGAGAAACTATCACGAAAAATTGTTCTAAGCACTTTAGGCTTAGTGGGCAGCTCAGCTTGCTGATCTGGCTTTATGCGCAGCCACAGAGGGACCGAACCTGTTCCTAATCACTTCAGTCACTGAAATGGGCCCTAGATCAAAGTATTGTAGCCTTAAATTTCATCAGTAACACCACTCCTCAAAGGCTTTTTCAAAAAGGTCTGCATGTTGACCATATTACTGCTATGTGTTATGTGGGAGAGGAGAATGCATTTAATGTATTATAAGTCTGCAGGAGTCAGGGGCCCCTGGAGAAACCAGAGAGGGATTCTGATGGAAAAAATAGAGGAAGGAAACAAAGGAGGGGCAAGACAGTATTGACAGGTTGGAGCCCCCTGAAGAACCTGGAGGCCAGATACCAGGTTCTGAGAGAGTCCTGCAGTCTTGGGCATTCCGTGATAGGGCCATGCACTGACGTCTGCCA
Source organism: Piliocolobus tephrosceles (assembly GCF_002776525.5). Lineage (NCBI taxonomy): Eukaryota > Metazoa > Chordata > Mammalia > Primates > Cercopithecidae > Piliocolobus > Piliocolobus tephrosceles. The sequence continues at coordinate 172,274,910 of NC_045435.1, read as the reverse complement.
ACCCAACAGCAGGCCGTTGCAGAAAAATACAATTGTCCTGAATCTGCTAAAGAGGAAGTAAAGTCAGTTTCATTTTTCATGAGAAAAGCGGAAATGATAATAATCTTTTCCTCCCCAGCTGCTTCCCGTTTCTCCTATTTGCTGTAGTTTGAGTTTTGGTTTGATTTGTCTAAATCTGTTGTTAATAGAAGGATTCATATTTTCCTCAAACTTTCCATCTTAACTCTACTTCAGATATCTCAGTTCTACTTGCTTTCCTACTTAAATTACAAAATGAAAGAAACAAAAGAAACTTTTCTAAACCTATATTTAGTATTTTCCTTTGTAAATAGTAAAAGTAGGCCAGGTACAATGGCTCACACCTATAATCCCAACACTATGGGAGGCCAAGGTGGGAAGATCGCTTGAGCCCAGGAGTTTGAGACCAGGCTGGGCAACATAGTGACACACACACACAAGAAAGAGAGAGAGAGAGAGAGAGAGAAAGAAGAGAAAAGAGAAGAGAAGAAAGAAAGAAAAGAAAAGAGAAGAAAGAAAGAAAAGAAAGGTAAATAATAAAAGTAAATATATGTTGCTTTTAAAACAGTCAAACCATATAGACAATGAAAAGCACAAAATGATAAGCAAACACTCCCTTCCCACTCTCAACTCAGTTCCACTTGCCAGGAATAACCTCTCAGGAAAAAAATAAAAATAATAATTGACTGAAGATTTCAAATCCACAGTATTCCAAATTAAAGTGCTGCATAACAGAGGAATGTTTTCTAAACTAACACCTCCATAAGCACAGGATGGATATAAATTATCAACACTCTTATGTATCTGGGTCTGTAGACTAAAAAGTCAAAGGATCTCAAAGTCTTGCCAAGTCTTCTTCACTTCACTCAAACAGGGGGACCTGTTAATGTCTCAGGACATAAGAGCTAGACTCAGACCAGAAGGCAGAGAACTTAAGTGACTATTGCTTTCACATTAACACCCATGTCGTGGAGCTAGAGGTGTTCAAAGCTACCCCCTGGAATGCCTGGCCCTCATCCCAACCTCCAGACAATACGTTTCCTCTTTTTCTCTCCCTTTAGGAAGAAGACAAGCCTACTCTATACGTGTTCAATGCTGTAACTCAAGACACAATGCCAATAATGGAGAGCATTTCCCTTCTTGATAAAACAGTGTCTGATCTGAGAACACTGGTAACTCTGAGATGTGGCCTCCCTGTGAGTGTCTACTGTCTCCGAACCCCAAGGGGCCTGGAGATGTATGATTGCAACACCCTCAAGGACTACCAGACTGATATTGGTACTGCCCAGTATATTTGATATCAGCTACCATTTGGCACTAGGGTCCTTTGATACCAGATTTTGCAGCTTTTCAAGAGAAAATGGAAATCTAGGATTTTTATATACAATCTGTTAACTTTATTTACATATTCACTTTAAAACAGTTAATACATTTACATGGTTTAAATATCAGAAGTGAAAAAGGATGTGTAGTGGTAAGTTTCCCTCCCTCTCCTGGTCCTACAAGCACTTAGTTCCTTCCTCATGGGCAACCATTATTGTTTTGAAGATTTACAATCAAAACCATTTCCAAATTAAATCTGAACAAATGGAGGCATTATTTCTAAATGGAAACCTCGTTGGTTCAGTGGGGATATGAATTATCAACATTTCATTCTTGGGTCTGGGTCTACAGACTAAGAAATAAGGAGGGTCTCATAGCCCTGTCATGTCTTGTTCTCAAAGCAGATTCATTAATATCCTCAAGGTGGAAGAGCAAAACTCAGACCACTTCATCTTTTTCTCTTTCAAAATACACTTCGGGCATGTATAAATGCAAGTTCAAGTACATATTATTTTTCCCTTTTTTAATGCAAGGCAACATATGATACATGCTATTCTGAACCCTGCTTTGGGCATTTTCATCTTAAAATGTCACTGGTTATATTAAAATAATCTTTTTAACAATGTGACACCAATGCTATACTGGCTGAAAGTATGCCTTAGTGGAAGAGCATTTATCCCTGATACAAATTACAACCTCTCTCTAAATACTATACCTTGGCTGGGCATAGTGACTAGTGATTCATACCTGTAATGCTAGCACTTTTGGAGGCCAAGGGAGGGAGGAATCACTTGAGCTCAGTACTTCAAGACCAGCCTAGGCAACATAGTGAGATGCTCATCTGTACGAAAAAAAAAAAAATAGCCGATGTGTTGGTGCTCACCTGTAGTCTCAGCTGCTTGGGAGGCTGAGGTAGGAGGATCACTTGGACGAGGAGGTTAAGGCTGCAGTGGGCTGTGATCACACCATTGCACTCCAGCCTGGGTGATAGCGAGGCCCTGTTTCAGGAAAAAAAAAAAAAAAAAAAAATCTGTACTTCTAGGTCATGTCTACTATAGCCAAACATCAAAAAGACAAAGAAAAAAGCCGTCAGATTTGTTTTAAGAATACTAAAAAATGATTGGACAGTACAGAGATGATTAACATGGCCCCTACCTGATGATGACACACAAGTTCATGAAGCATTTCACATTTTTAAAAAATGGTTGGAACCTTATAGAAATTATTAATTGAAGTAAATGAATCCTTGCTGACAATCAGCACATCCTTAGTTGACATTGTGTTATAACACTGCAGTGAAATTTGGGTTCTCCCAACATATACATAGGGCTTTGTAGGTATCCTTAGCTAAGCAGTTTTGCTTTATATAACTGCTAAATTTGCATTTATTGATACTTCTCCTGACTGTTATATTTGCTTAGCATTATTCTTTCCTGTTATTTTAAATTAAGGCTCTCAAAACTTTAACATAATTTTTTTCCCTGTTTTTGATCAGGGAAGTGAAGTTCTACAATTTCTCCTCAGAGTACTTTGCTACAATGCACATACCTGCTCTGCATGCTTGCTGGAAGCTGAACCCTGCCTAGAACATGATGGGGGCTTGCATAAGGAAGGGCACACAGTGGCATTTGTCCCCAAGCAACTGATAATCTAGTTATTTAATGACGTACCAAAGGATGAAACAAAACTAGAATAAACTCCGGATGACTATTCTTCAGGCCTCTACTGCTCAGATTATAATGTGATGTTTTAAGCTGGAAGATAATTTGAATTGACCCAACCCCAACTTTAACAGACTTGAAAAAAAGTAAATCATCTGAATGATTAAATTACTTGCTCAGTGTGTGTCAACGACAACATACCTACTCCTTAAAATGACCCTCTGGGAGTAGGAACTTTAGGAAATGAGGGTGTTCAGATATAAGGTTAAGGGTCTAAGCATGACCTGAGTAGGCTGCTTTGGTCATCATGAGAACACAGGACATCAGAGGACCTCAAGGGGAAGGGCTCTTTGGCCTGCTTCATATGCTTCATACCTTTACCTAAAGCGTAACTAGTATTCCTTAAGTAGCCAGCTCACCTTTTTTAAAACTAGAAGGTAAAAAGAGTCCTTGATCAGCTTCTTGTATAGGATCTCTCTTTCTAGTCAATGAATCGTCTCTGTTGCTATCAGGAGTTGAACCTTGGCCCGTTTTCCAGAGGCAGTGGAAAATCAGAAGGGTTTGGAGAAGCAGTCATGTTCAGGTTGAAAATCAAAGATTTAAGTAGCTCAATTAATCACTGCTCATAAAAACATTTACAAAGCTGCCTCTACACTCTGGGTGTTTTTACGGTAAAGTGATAGAAATGAGACATGTATACACACTCAGTTAAAATCCAATAAGTCAGCTCAGTGCAGACTGAAGGCATTATGGAGAAAGTGGGGCTGGAACATACAAAGATGTGGGAACTATGGATCATCTGAGAGGAGGAAGGGAAGACATTCCAGGGATGGACAGAAAGCAGGAGACTGTTCTGGAGAGTGGAGGAGCCTTCCTGAGAGCACTAGCAAACACAGCTGAGGGCAGAAGGAGGAGGATCTTAAGGTGAAGGAACACAGCTCACACTTGCTGTGGCTGCAGCCAGAGCCCTGCACCTTCTGGAACAGGAGTGTTTTTTGTTTTGTTGTTGTTGTTTGTTTTTGACTCACAGTCATGCTCTTGTTGCCAGGCTGAAGTGCAGTGGCACGACTTCAGCTCACTGCAACCTCTGCCTCCCGGGTTCAAGCGATTCCTCTGCTTCAGCCTCCTGAGTAGCTGGGACTACAGGCATGTACCACCACTCCCAGCTAATTTTTTGTATTTTAGTAGAGACGAGGTTTCACCATGTTGGCCGGGATGGTCTCCATCTCCTGACCTTGTGATCCGCCTGCCTTGGACTCCCAAAGTGCTGGGATTACAGGCATAAGCCATTGCACCAGCCTAGAACAGGAGTGTTCTAGGAGAGGTTTGATCTGGTAGCAAGCAATATGAAATATAGAAAGGAGTGAGGAAAGCCTGCAGGCAGGGTGATACAATAACTGGTATGTTCGATAATCCCAGTATTAATTAATTCCATTAGCAGTGGAAGAGACAAATCTGAGAAACATAGAAGGCAGAACAGGACAGAACATCATGCTAGATCACTTTTTTTTTGAGACAGGGTCTCACTCCATCACCCAGGCTGGAGTGCAGTGGCACAACCTCAGCTCACTGCAACCGCTGCCTCCTGGATTTCAGCGATTCTCTCACCTCAGCCTCCGGAGTAGCTGGACTACAGGCGCATCCCACTATGCCTGGCTAATTTGTGTGTGTGTGTGTATTTTTAATACAGACAGGGTTTCATTATGTTGGCCAGGCTGGTCTCAAACTCCTGACCTCAAGTGATCCACCCACCTTGGCCTCCCAAAGTGCTAGGATTACAGGAGTGAGCTAACATGCCTGGACCTAGATCACATTTAAGTAGAGGAAAGAATCAAAGTTCTCACACTAGGACAGTGGTGGGGAAATTGAGGAAAGGAGCTATGTTCTGGGTTTTAAGCTTTAGATATGAGGAAACTCAGAGAGTACTTTTTAAAAAAATGTTACTCAGCTGGCCAGTTAGTGGCAAAGCTGTAAGTACAACTGAAGTCTTCTAATTTCCCTTCACTGCAAACATGGAGTTAGTGCTTGACTGATGGTTTGGGTTAGCAGATACTGATCCTGCCCATGTAGCTGGAGGCTGAGCCCTGTGAGGGGTGCATTCCTCAGAGAGTAAATATAGAGGGGAGCGTCTTAAGGGCCAATGAGTGGCACTCAGGACATGCTGAGGTCAGGGCAAGCACACAGAAGAGTCAGAAAACGAGATATGGAAAGCTGTCAGAGTCAGGAGGAGAACTGGAACTTTGTATGCAACAGATGATGAGACTGTTTTCAAGATGCTGGTAAAGGTCCAAAGCAATTCTGAGATTAAAAAAGAAAAAAAAAAAAAAAGCTTTGGATTTGCTTTAAAGATCTTTGGTGGGCTCAGAGAGAGCAGCTTTAATAAAGGAGATGGAGAAAGAAAGATTTCAGGGATTAAGAAGAAGATAAGTAATGATGGGATAAGGGAATTCTGGTGGTAGAACATCTAATGACTAACTTATAAATCTATCATGATAAATCTATCTTAATATGTGTGATTTTGTGACTTGAAGCTTAGTGGCACATCACATAGGTCCAATACATACATATACATGCAGACATACACACGCACACACACACCTAGTCTTACATCAACCTATATGGTATCAGGTGTTCATTTTAGCCCGGCTTCTAGCTCTGAAATCTCTGCCCTGGCTTTTGCTTTCCCCTTGCTGATCTACATGCTTATCTGCTTGTTATTCTGTTTTTACTTCACATATATTCATAAACTGTCATTCATCCTTTCTGAAACAAGGAGTACCTAAACAAATGAGTGAATGAATTAATGCCTTTTCTTTACAGATGATACCAATTGGTACTCTTCACCATAAACACCTCGTAGAATGTATTCATGGCTGCCTGCGCACATGGCGCCTGAGAAACCATTCCAGGAGCAGGGTTGTGTCAGCTCAGATCCTGAAATCTGAGCTGGCTCCAGGGTCTTTTCACCAACCTTTAGGCTTATGGAGACCTATGGTGCCATTTTAATTCCTTTTATTGATGAGAAAACTGAAGTTCAGAGAAGTTAAGTGATCTGATCAAAGTCACACTGCTAACAAATGATAATCATACACCCAGGATCGGGTTCTTTCTAACAATTTATACTGCCAAACCAGTATGCCTTTATTGATGACCTTGAAGTTCTAATCAATGTTTTATTTTATTTCTTCCATCAGAGGAAGCTCAAACCAGAGAAACAATTTCCAAATTCAGGAAGAAAAAGTCCAAACCAGATAGGCATACATTGACTCCTGGGGTATGAATGAAGAATCCAGAAACTTGGGAGTCAGGGGCCACATGTGGAGAGGTTGAGGATGATTGCCTAAATAGGCACTGTTGCTGCCATCTGCTGTCCCGTGTGACCTGGGAATAGTAGATAAGTTTGCAAGCACAGAATGGACAGATTCAGGTTTTGTAAAGTTAACACAGTTTTGTGGGTCCTCTTTTAAAATATCCAAAACTATGACAAGAACATTAGAAGGCTCTATAGAAGACAACAAGGGGCCCTAAAGCTTATTAGTTTTCCTCTCTCTTCAGTAATAGGTTTTAGTTGTATTTTCTGGAGCAATGTAGCATTTTTCAAGTAAATTTCTATTTCCCAACAGAATTCCTAAGCTTATGAAGGAATTTAATATCTGACAAAGAGGGCATTACAAAGCAACAGGGGTGAAAGGATAATCTAATAAACAGTGCTGGCTGACTTGCTTAGAAATTCTCTGGATATTCAAAAGTTGAGCATTATCAGGACTGTTTCATTGCAAGGAACTGAATTGATGGTTATAACACCTGTAATATTTGCTACTAGACAGGGAATTAAAATGAAACAAAATACAGGGCCCGATGGAGGTGCCCCATCAATGTTAAGGGGATTTAAATCGTACAGTCTCCTCTGTAGTTTTCAGAATCAGGTCTCATTTAGCAGTAGGCAGGAGGGCTAGAGAGAGCTGAGACTCTGAGGGTAGGCAACCATCCGGAGAACAGGTAAGCCAGGAAAATCCCATCTATAGACATCTAGCAGTGGAAGGTTAGCCTCAAATAAGTCCTTCTGGTGGAAGTCCTGGAAAAGGCAAGTCAGTCTGCAGCTGTCAGTTGGTAAGGCCAAGGAAGGCAGAGGGTGACCCTCAGGGAGATCCAGCAGGGACCTGGTGAGTGAACCATAGCACCAAGGTAGTGAATGAATGAATGAATGAATGACACAAGAGGCAGGAAACTAGATAAGGTGATGTTGACATCAGAGGCTCTGATAACATGTGATAGAAATCTAACCCCAGTGATTAGGGTTTAGAGTAAGAAATTCAGAAATGGAACCTTAGTCTTAAAACCCAAAAGGTGGGGTAGAATATTGGGATTCACGACACAGGGCACAAAGTGGGGACTTGCTCAGGAGGAACAGAAGTGACAAGAATATCTGACCAGGATGAACAGGAACACTGACTTCCTACCAACCCTCTGAGTTACTGGCCTACATCTTTTTATTTTAGTTTTTGTAGAGATGGGGTCTCACTATGTTGCTCAGGCTGGTAAACTCCTGGCCTCAAGCAATCCTCCCACCCAAAGTGCTGGGAATACAGGTGTGAGCCACTGCACTGGGCCCCTGGTCGAAATCTTAATAAATTCCCTCCTACAGGAATTGTTCTGTGGACCTGGGGCTGGCTGGTCCTTCAAATGGAGACTGTGTAGCCTCAGCTGTGGAGGACTAAGGAGGCTGGGGTACGGGGCCAGGCTAAAGCTTTCTACTGCTCATTTGGGAGTGATTTTCACAATAAACTAAAAACATAGATCATTTCAGCAGGAGATAAAACAAATGCACTTGGAGCGGTGTTTAAAGTCCTTCATTTCCAGTCCATGAGAATTAAACATTTTATGAGAAAGTTTAAGTACAGCAAGAAGCTTTAGAGAAAATTAATCTATTGTAGGAAGTATGGTCCATATTTTGGAAAATGTTTATCAAGGTATTCCTACAGAATAGCTGCAGGACCACTACTTTATGTCTACAGAGTAATTCCAGAATTCTCCAGCAAGGAGAGTAAACTCTCCTAGCTGAGGCCCAAGCGATGAGGATCGAGGCAGGTGAGGGGGATAAGGGTAATAACGCCGGTCAGGCCTATAAGTAAACAAGTATGTAAATAGGAATCAATTCACAAAGAATAGCAAGTCCAAGGTCAAGAAATCCAAACCAGAGTAAGGAGTAACAGAGGAAGAGCCCCATTTCAAGACTGCAGGTTATAACATAGAATGTCCAGTAAGGGAGGGACTGGCAGGGAGATATCCTTTGTTGTGTGTGTGCAGAGAGGAAGCAAGAAGGAAAAGAGAGGGGAAGCAGAAAGGAAATAATCAGAAAGGCAACTGAAATGGGGAAACTCTCTAGGCATTAGAAAGAATCCTAAAGACAAATTCCAGGGAATTCTGGAAATTCCCTGCTGGCTGAGAAGCCTCAGGCAAGTCACCTATCTCTGAACCTCAGCTTCCAAGTCTATAAAAGGGGGCTGCTGAGTGGGCTGGTCTTTTAAGATCTATCTTCACCACTCTGTGATTCTAAGATTACTGGTGCTCTGAAATCTCAGCCAACAAAGATAAGCACAGTTCAGAAACCACCAAGGCCAGAAACAGCCTGGTGTGCACAGGGAAGTGCAGGCCAGCCTGCCCGGTTAGGAGGGCAGAGCATGGCCAGAAGAAGCTTGGGAGTCCAGCAGAACTTCATTCAACAAATACTTACTGAGCATCCACCATAAGCCAGGCACCGCTGTGGAAAGCAGGCACTGTGGAAAGCAGGCACAGTGGCATGTCCCTACCCTCCTGAAGCTTGGATCTCAGTGGAGGAGGCAAACACCATCAAGCAAACAGAAAAATTTCTCATTTTAAGCAGAGATTAAGAGCTACGAAGTAAAAGAAGGCAGGAAAATGGAATAAATGATGCAGTAAACTGATGGGAGGCTATTTAGATAGCTGGTCAGGAAAGAAGACAACATTGAGCGGAGGCCTGAATAAAGAAGCAGAGGCTGTGGGGAGCATCTCAAACTAGATTTAGGTTTGAAAGATTATCTAGGTCTGAAATAGGGCAGCGCTGGTTGAGATGGAGGCAAGGAGTTGAGATGTTCTTCAATATTGATCAGGTAAACTTGTCAGGCCTAAGCAACCGTTCAGATGTAGGACATGACCAAAATGGGAAGGATGTTGGGTGCGGTGGCTCATACCTGTAATCCCAGCACTGTGGGAGGCCAAGGCAGATGGATCATTTGAGGTTAAGAGTTCGAGACAAGCCTGACCAACATGGTGAAACTCCTTGTCTACTAAACATACAAAAAAATTAGCTGGGCATGGTGGCCTGTAATCCTAGCTACTTGAGAGGCTGAGGCAGGAGAATCACTTGGGCGACAAAGCAAGACTCCATGTCAAAAAAAAAAAAAAAAAAAAAGGAAGGATGAAGAAAAACTCTCTAATATATGGCTTAGGTAGCAAAATAGATGTACCACTCACTGAGCAAAAAAAAAAAAAAAAAAAAAAATGTAGGAGAAAAAGCAGGTTGGGTGAAAGATAATGAGTGGTCTTCTGGAATGATGAGGTTGTAGTGCAATCCCTCCATTAGTAATATCGCCAGCAGGGGGAGTCTGGAGCTGGAGCAGAGGCTGGGCTGGAGATTGGGACTTGGGAATGAGTGGCACTTGGGTGGTCAATGAAGCCATCATCGCCACTAAGATTAACAATTAATCAGACATCAAGTATTTAGGGAGCACCTACCAGGTGCCAGGCTATACGGCAAGTCCTGAAGGAATTTTCTTAATGGGAGCATGAAAAAAAAATCTCCAAGCAAGTAAAATGATTCCAAGTACTGATGACAGAGGCAATAAAGAAGTTAAAGTCATGAGATACAAAGTAATGAAGGTGAGGAGGTAGTGATGGCAGATATTGCTTTAGCTATGGTTGAAGTGAAAGATGAATAAAAAGGACACAGTCCTGTGAAAATCTAGATGAAGATCCTTTCAAGCAAAAAATTGTAAGTCATTAGGTCCTGAGATGGGAGTAGACTTGGTGTTAGGACAGGTGAAAGGTCAAGGTGGCCATAATAAATGAATGAGGCAGAGAGAGCTAGATTGGACCACATAGGGAGAAGGCTGAGTTTAATCCCCAGGGAAACGTGTGTAAATTGAGAAGAGCAGAAGGCTGAGGAAAGATCCCTGGAAAACACCAGCCTGAAGGATAAAGGGAATGTGGTATCACAGAAAGGGTAGACTTCGGAGGAGCCAGTGATAAGTTCTCCAGCAGCAGTGAATTACTTTTATGTTTGTAACAGAGAACAGCTTATGTTTCATAAAGGATAGAACAAGCAAATTAGCTGGTGAGCATCATTCAACTCCCTCACAACCCACTCATAAGCTAAAGGCTCCAGAAGACCATTTGTCCTGCCACAGGTTCCTTAGTTTCCTCTTCCAATATAACAACTTTAGTTTACTTGCTAATGTATACAGCAGCATTGAATCAATCTCCAGGTTGTTTTAAGATAGCTGCAAAAAAATATTTCAGCGCTATATGCAATCATTGAGCAGATGAGAAAATGGTAATGCACAGATACTAAACAGCTTTTCCAAGTCCCAATAATGGCCTATGCTAAAAATAGCATCCCTGTCTCCTTGTTTCAAGGTTATTTTTCATTTTGCATCTAGCTCATGCCTCTGTTTGGGGAAAGCTATCATTAGAAGTTTTATGGATTCCCAAATCACACTGCTGGACTGGAACCATAAACCATCTCTCTTGATCCACAGGCACAACACTTCGCCTGGACGTCTGGGATGGATGGAAGGAATTTCTGATGGGTTGTCTCCTTGGACAAAAACTTAAAGTCCAACGCTACTTATCAAAAGAAGGACCAGTACTCAAGTATGAGAAATTAATGTTAAATTAACTTAGCAAGTGCTGTAATTTTTTACTAAACTTCCATCAGACCTTAAGCCTGCAGTTCACTCACCCTACAGCTGAGGTGCTGCTCTATGCCAGTTCCACTTAGCATGTCTCAACCAAATATTATTATTACATATTTGCTGGAACAAAACAGCAGAGATGCCATCAGGACTGACAGTCTTGCGATTCAGATAGACTTTCCTCAGGAAATACTAACTACAGTTAACCTTTGAACAATGCAGGGGTTAGGGATGCCAACTCCCCACACAGTTGAAAATTCCCATATAACTTTCGACTTCCCCAAAACTTCACTACTAATAGCTTACCATTGACCAGAAGCCTTACTGAAAACATAGTCAATTACCACATGTTGTGTACATGTATTATATACCATATTCTTATAATAAAGTAAGCTACAGAAAAGAAAATATTAAGAAAATCATAAGGAAAAGAAAATATATTTCCTAGTCATTAAGTGGATGTGGATCATTATAAAGGTCTTCAATCTTCAGGTTGAATAAGACTGAGGGGGAGAAAGAGGAGAAGGGTTTGTCTTGCTGTCTCAGGTGTGGCAGAGGTGGAAGAAAATCCCCAAACTGAACCTCCACAGTTCAAACTCATGTTGTTCAAAGGTCAACTGTGATTAAATGGGTGACTTCGATTTGGTTTAGATATGAGACTTTCAGCAATATTTTTCAAGGCTATCAGAACACATACAGACAGTCCACAACTTACGATGGTTCAACTTAGATTGTTCAACTTACAATGCTGTGAAAGTGGTGTTAATTCAGTAGAAACTAAACTTCCAGTGCCCACACAACCATTCTTTTTCATTTTCAGTACAGCATTAAATAAATTACAGGAAATATTCAACAGTTTATTATAAAATAGGCTTTGTGTTAGATAATTTTGCCCAACTGTATGCTAATTAAGGTGGGGTAGACTAAGATTTGATGTTCAGTAGATTAGGTGTATTAAATACATTTTAGACTTATGATACTTTCAACATATGATGGTTTTTATCAGGACATAACCCTATCATAAGTCAAAGGGCATCTATATCTTGCCACTTTCACATTCAGTTATTCTTTAAGAAAACACTTGTTAATTGACTGAAAACATCGACCACATCTTCCTAAGCTCACATGTAATTTTTCAAACTGCATTTATTACCAGCATTCGCACTTTTGCCATACATAAAGTGTAACGGGTATAGCTGGGGCAGGAGGAGGGTTGGTTCAGAGAGGCAGGTGGTCATTTTAATGTGTTAATACAGCCATCAGATTCTCAAATACATAAATTGCACTAATCTGTAGGTTTAATTTAATAGTATTTTAGAATAGTGCCCCCTCGTGGGTGACTTAATCATGTTTTGCAGAAGCCAACACATCAGGAGATCTAAGGGCTCTGTGAAGTGATGGATTAGAAGAGCAGCTTTTACAGTTTTATAAAATATTCTAATATTTTACACTGATTTCTATTATGGGATGGTCATATTTTTTCCATGTTCTGCATCCAAAGAAATAGCTATGTTGCTTTGTTACTTTTAATAGTGTATATTTATTTAATACTTTATGGCAGACACTGTGTTATATTTATTACCTCATTCTATGCTTATAAAACTTTGATGAGGTGGAAAATTTTTAATCTTATTTTACAGATGAGGAAACTAAGATCAGAAAACCTGCCCCATGTTGGCTGGGCGCAGTGGCTCACACCTGTAATCCCATTACTTTGGGAGGCCAAGCAGGCAGATCACTTGAGGTCAGGAGTTCGACACCAGCCTGGCCAACATAGCGAAACCCCTGTTTCTACAAAAAATACAAAAATTAGCCAGGCGTGGTGGCTCGCACCTGTAATTCTGACTACTGAGGAGGCTGAGGCAGAAGAATCACTTCAACTTGGGAGGTGGAGGTTGCATTGAGCCAAGATTGCACCACTGTACTCCAGCCTAAACAACAGAGCAAGACTCTGTCTGGTGGGGAATGGAGGAAGAAAACTTGCCCCATGTCATACCAATAGCAAGGGCAGAACTGGGTATTGAATCGTAACAATTTAACTCTAGTGTTCATGTGCTTGACCATCTACGCTTGACTTCATCTTTAAATAAAATCTAAGAGCTCAGAGAATGTAAGTGGCCAGACTTAAAAGCTCCTTGTATTTCCCCATGCTTGATATTTTTCCTGAGGATTTAATTTTTATAAAAAAGACGACCACTTTAAGGAAACTATTTACATGTGCATAATAGGATAATGTGTATAAGCAGGATCTGTGCAGTTTAACCTGTATATCACCATATGCCTTTTCCAAAAACATTTTAAGGTAAAAGTTAAGAAGAAATAAACACTCAGCTAGAATATTTCATGAGCATTTAGTGTAACTACACTTGTTTGTTTGCTGATTTTCTAAACACCCCTCCCCACTTGTTTCACTCATTTAGGTATCAGAAAAGGGTAGCCCTGTACATTGCTGCTTTTTGTGGGTACATTGAACTCACTGAATGGGCCCTGAAGCAGGGTGCGCGGCCCCACGAGGCAGTCGGTGTTCACCCCTATCGAGCATGGTGCCATGAAGCCCTTCATGCAGATGTCTCTAAATGCCCCATTCATGCAGCCGCAGAAGCAGGCCAACTGTTGATTCTGAAGGCCTTTGTCAACTGCAGCGTGCTGTGCCTGGAATGCAAAAATGCAGCAGGACAAACTCCCCTGACCATTGTGTTCAAACACAAGCATAAAGACTGTGTATTATATTTGCTCAGTAAAATGTGGTCCACAGTTTCTTTTCCGAAAATTTCAGTCCCAATGAGGATTTATATTAAAATAAAACAATGGATCCTCAGAGCTCAGAGTCACAGTCTTCATAAAAGCCAGTTTTGCGGAGCAAGGGTCTTTGGGGCAAAAGTTGGAGACACTGTGATGGTGGATGGTTTCACCAAACCAAAAATGACCTCCAAGAGCTGGCATAAGGCTGGGAACAGTGACTCACAAAGCATCTTGCTCAAGCTACCATCTCTCAGCAAACAAACTGCAAGCAGCAAACCTGAGAGTCCTTTGGCAATTTCACAGCTGGACACAAGAGAACAAGCCCTCAAATTTCATCCACTGGTGAATGCAAGTACATTCTCTGAATTACAAAAACATCAACAACAAAATCAGAAAAAAATTACTGCCACAGCTAGGAAAAAAGAAAAGCTCATAAAAAACACATATCTTCCCCAAGTCCCCCTCCCTCCAGTTTCAAGAGTGGGATATTCACATCCATCGTTTTTCTATGCAACACCCAGTGCTGACTTTTTACTGAAGTCCTCCTTCTCATCTTTCTCAGAGCACAGTGGGAAGACTCCAAGGGAGAATGCAATCTACTGCTTAGCTGTGGCAAGGTAACGTTCTCCCCTTAAACATACAAAGGGCAAACCTTTTATAAGGCAAGTCCAGGATAAGGAATGGTCCATAATGCCCTACTATGCCACTGAAAGTAATACAAGTTGTTCCAATGCATCAATACCCAGCTTCAAGGACCTCATCTTAGCCTCATGACTAGGACAAAATGAACTAATATTATTGGCCAATCCAATCTGTGCAGTACTTTACTCCTCAAACTTTCAGGAGGGAAAGAAACACAGTAGAAAGTGTTGTATCAATTCTCAAGGTCCCTTACTGCTGCTGCTGTTGCTTTTATTTTTCCTTTTTATTTGAGACAAGGTCTCGCTCTGTTGCCCAGGCTGGAGTGCAGTGGTGCTATCACAGCTCACTGCATGCTTGAATTCCTAGGCTCAAGCAATTCTCCCACCTCAGCCTTCCAAGTAGCTGGGACTACAGGCACATGCCACTACATCTGGTTGATTTTTTTTTTTCCTGTGGACACGGGGACTCACCATGTTGCCCAGGTTGGTCTCAAACTCCTGGGCTCAAGTAATCCTCCCACCTTGGCCTCCCAAAGCGCTGGGATTACAGGCATGAACCATTGTGCCTAGCCTGCTAATGCTTCTTCTTTTTCCTCCTCTTCAACTTCTTTCTCTTCCTCTTCTTCTTCTAAAGCTAATAAAAAATTAATTGTAATTAGAGGGGAACGAGAGAAAACTGAAATATGGGAGGGAGACATCAAAAGTATCACAGAAAACTAGATGGTAACAAAAATGGGAGGAAACAAAGGAACACATTAATGACAAATTGAATTTAAAGACTTGAATTGACTTACTAGGCAAGATGCACAGGTGGGGTGAGATCTGTATTGGACAGGGTGCTAGAATTGACATTAATATTTACAGTGAGTTAAAAGGTAATCCGTAGCACATCTAAAGAGATAAGAAAGTGTATCAGAATTAGATGTTTCAGGTACACAACTCCCTGATTAGAGTTTAGATCCCATCCATTACTTATGAGGTATTATTTGATGCAAATATTACAGTTAGAAATATAGATTTATGAGTGACTTTTCCCCTTACTCAACATAATGAGAAGGAAAGAAAAAACAAGGCTAGAAGGCTAGATTGTTTTACTTGCTTTTCTGTACTGGTCTTTAACTCAGCTCAACTTTATTTCAATTAAGTTGTTGCCACCTTGTGGTGAGAGTAATTTGGGCTGTAAAATGCAAAATTCAATATCCAACAGAGTGAGGTTGACAATAGAAGAAGACACTTAATAGCTTAGTAGCCTCAATCTTTGTAATTTGTGAGATATCTCTGACTAGAATGACTAGAATGTATCACCAAAAATTCTAGAAATATACTAGAAAAATTATTAATTGAAAAAACTGCATAGTCCATCTTAAAATAAGGCTATAAACAAGAAAAGAAATATTGGTTTGTTTTATCAACAGATACATGCTAAAAATGAGTTTATCAATACGTGTTTACTATAGCCCAGTGCTGTGCCCAGCAGAATAGAAATGTGCATGAAAAAGCATGTGTTTTTAAGCTTTGTGTGTGGAGGGGGTGCCGTTTCTATGAGAAAAGCTGACGGTGTCTGCTGTGTAGAGTGCTTTCTTGGGGAGGAATTGAGTTACGAAATATATAGTAAAATCCATAAGGATCACTAATCTCACATATATGGCTTGTTGAATTTTTATGTTTTCATATATTCATTTAAGCACTACTCAGATCAGATGCAAACTACTTCCAGTGCCCCCAAAAATTTCCTTCATGCCCCTTGCCAGTCATGATCCTTCCCAGATGTAACTATTATTCTCATATCTATCACCAAATATTACTTTAGCCTGTTCTTGAACTTCATATAAGGGGCACATATGGCATATACCTTTTATATTTTGCTTTTTTTGTTCAACACATTGCCTGTAAGATTCATCAATATTTTTGCGTGTATTGATTGTTCTTATTTCTATGTAGTATTCCGTTTGTATGCAATATTCCATATCCTAATTTATTTATCTATTTTCCTATTATAGGTATTTAAATCGTTTCTAATTTAGGAGCTACTTTGAATAAAAATGCACAATTATTCTTGCATATGAGGTTTGGTGGACATCTGCATTCACTTCTCTTGACTCTATACCAAGGAATAGAATTGCTGGGTCATAGGATAAATTTATGTTTAGCTTTAGTAAACATTTCTAAACACTTTTTAAAAGAGACTACCAGTGTGTTTTTTTGTTTGTTTGTTTGTTTGTTTGTTTGTTTGTTTTTGTAGCTACATTGCATAAGGATTGGAGTTATTAAGGAGTGGCAATTTCAAGGTCAAGAAAGAAATTGCTAGAGAAAACATTTTGTTAAAGAAAGGGTTATTCTGTGAAGGAAAGAGAGAGAGGAAAGAAAGAGAGAAAGAGAAATAAAGAGAGAAAGAGAGAAAGAGAAAGAAAGAAAGAAAAGAAAGAAAAGAAAGAAAGAAAGAAAGAAAGAAAGGAAAGAAAGAAAGAAGAAAGAAAAGAAAGAAGAAAGAAAAGAAAGAAAGGAAGGAAGGAAGAAAGGAAAGAGAGGGAAGAAGAAAGAAGGAAGGAAGGGAGGGAGGGAGGAAAGGGGAGGGAGGGAGGAAAGGGAAGGAAGGAAAGGAGGAAGGGATTAGTGCAGAAGGGAGACCCACAGGGAGAGTGGTGGTCAGTCTGACTGCACACTTACTCTGGCAATGTTACTCCTAGCAAATCCTCTTTCCATTTCTCTTTTCCCAATATTTTTCTCTTTCCTGTATTCACACCCTCCACTTCCCACCCGTTTCTGCCCCCTTGCCACTGAATCTCTCCCAGGATCTGTTCCACCTTCCTCTGTTGGTGGGCTGTGGAAAGGAAGGAGAGATCTATAATCTCATGCCACTGCAGTCTTCTTGATCGAGTTCAAGTTCCTCATAGAAGTCACAAAAACACTTACATCTGCCTGAAGTAGACAGTCAAGGTAGGCAGTCAGGTGGTCTGAGCACTCCTCTAAATGACCAATGCAGCTCTTGTACCACAAAGACGCAAACATGAGGAATGGATGGACACTATCTTGATGGCTACATGCACCATCACCAAGCTAGTGTCATAGCCAAGAAATGGGGAAGAACCTAACGTTCATTATGCTGACCCAGGGATCAGGTGGGTAAAGTGACCATCAGATGTTCCTGTTTTACAGAAAGGGGAGTCTCCCAAACCAGACAAGTCATCTGGCATCATGTGAAAGTACTTGCTGGACCCCATGTCATTCAGGAACTCCTACCTTTAGACTCATAAAACTAAACTTCTCGGGGTTGACCCCAAGATGGCATTGATGCAGTTAGCACAGATCAAGCGCTAATGTGGGTTTGGGTTGGTGAGTGAATGTGACTGGTGTAGACAGTCACTGAGGCCAGAAGGTTACATAGAGTCTCATTCCTCAGCCTAGAAGTCAGTGTAGGCTTTACACAGGTCAAAGAATACCTGTAAGGTGTGTTTAGAAAAATAGCCTTCCTTATTGCTTATTGTCCAATTCCAGAGAGGTTTATGTGACCTGGGAGTCCAGTTAAGTAAAGATTCAAATGTAGGGGATTGGTCCAGAAAGCTGAGAGTTTGAGTGGACTGAGAACAGATGATAATCTCAAATGCTATAAGCTTTGATGGGCTCTTGTACTCTGGATACAAGTACAGCTCTTTGTTTTTATTCTTTATTTTAAAAGGCATGTGTTATATATTTTAATCACCTTTTGTATCTCCAGCACATAGGATAGTGCTTGCCATAGAGTAACTGCTCAATATGCATCTTTTTCTTAAGGTAAACAGTTTTTGAATCAATGCAGAAAAGTCAGGTTTCAAATGCCAGGGAGAGAATCAGGATAGGCCTGAGCCTAGGAAGAGCAAGGATATGCATCAGAACAGGAGAGGACTTCAAATTAACTCTGGTGGGATATGGGGAAAGGCTGAAAGTGCCTGAGTGATTTCCTTAAGACTTAATACCTATTTTTATGGGCAACATGGATGGGTTAACCCAGTTTAGAGGGCACAGAAAGACACAACCATTGAGGTCAAACAAGAAGTTAATCTAGAACAAAGAAGTTGAATCAGGCAGCCATGGACCTGGTTCAAATGTTGGAAACACTATGGTATTTTATACAGGGTTACTCCTAATAGATTGAGTGAAAGACTTTAAAAAATACCAGACTTTGCCAGACAACATGGGCAGAGGTGAGGTAAAGGATTCAGGCAGAGCTAGCAACATGGTCAAAGGCACTGTTTTGTGAAAGAGCAAGCAAGAAATTTAGTTTTCAGGAAAGTAGGATTTGCAAAAGTCATTGTAGGCAATAAGGAAAAACTATCTGGAGATAAGACTGGCAAAGTAGACTGCTTCTACACTAAGAAGCATCTGTGTGACCAAGTGAAGAGTTTGCTTCTTCTTTCCCCTTCCATAGGGTGGGAGGTAGGTGGGAAGATCATGGAAGTTCTTTTTCGTGAAGTAAGTCACATAATCAGTTTTTGTTTGTTTTTGAAGACAAATCTGATAGAGATGTATGGAAGACTCATTGGAAAGATGTGGAAAGACTATAGTAAAGTTAGGAAACTACAATAAGAGAAATAAGAGAAAATAAAGACCTGGACTAGTACAACAGTAGTTAGGGAAAAGAGAAAAGGCCAAATACAAGAGATATTTCTGGGGAATAATCTACAAAATTTGGTCACTGACTGGGTGTGGAAATAGAGAAAGAAGGAATTTAGTTTTGTTTCTAGTTTTGGAGATAGTGAGGATAGCAAAATCGAAGTGTTAGAACAAGGAAACAGAAGTGGGACAAGTTTAGGAAGAAGATAAAAGATATGTTAAATTAGAAGTGTCTATAAATATTTTTGTTTGGTAATTGGAGATATGCAACTTTCAAGAAAGGTCAAGCTTTAGGAGTCATGGATAAAAGAATTGAAATAGTGAGTAAATGAGGACTCCTAGGAGGAGGGTGTAGAAAAAGAGGAGAACCAAGGATAGAATTTTGGAGGGCCCCAACATTTAAGGGGATGTAAAACACTTCTGTATTAAATCACATTTGCATCCAACCAAGTAAGAGTAATCGTATTCAAATTTGCAAGTCTTTATTAGTATATAGCCAGAGAATAACCATCATAAAACACTAAGTTCCTTTGCATTTTAGTTAAAGAATATCAAAATACCTAATATCTTTTCAATTAAAAAATCCTCATGTGTGTTTGTAGGGGTAGAAAGTGGAGAAAGGAGAAGAGGCCAGGGAATATGTGATATATAGGAATATCTAGAGAGGAGAGAGAAAAAGTTTCAACTCAGAGAATTCTACATGATACTGAGTGGTTTTCTGTTTCTGTTTCTGTTTCTAGTTGTGGATTCTAAGTTTTTAGCATTGCCTTGGGAAAATATAATTTCCACTGCATCACAGGGAACTTGTTTTAGAAAGATTACTGTTTCTATTTCACATCTACCTATGTGACAAGACAAACTAGCCCTAGCTACAAAATCAACCTGAAGATTTCCATCCTTTTTCAGCTATGTATGCAGATAAGATCAGACCTTCTTCTCATAAATGATATCTTGTTTTCTTGCAGTGCCTTTAAAGAGAAACGATGGCTTCAGCAGTTACAAATAGCGAGAGTCCTGGCCAAAAAGAGCATTTCTAACTTGACCACCCGAGGAGGTCTGACAGCATATGAAAACTCTCTAGAAATTGTGCTTTGAAAAATCATGACAACCTCAGTTTGGACAAAGACCTGATCAAACAGAATGTCCAGTTCTAATGTTAACATTTATAATAACAGTTCTAATGTTGTCATCTCTAGTAACAGTTATAATGCCACATAACTTTTAATAGGATATTTAACACCATGTTTTCTTGGACTTCATCATGCTAACTGAAAATTTAGTGCTATTTTTGTATAAAGAATATGAGGAAGAATTCAGAAGAAACTGAGAATAGTAGTTATCCACAAAGTAGGGGAGCTGAGACAATGGAAAACAAAGAAGTGAGAATTTTTACATTTTCTTTTTTTGTTTTTCTTTTTTTTCTTTTTTTAAGTGTTTTGGTTTTTTAAGCCATATTAATGTAGAACATATTTTTAAATAAATAAAATGTTTAAATTCTATATAAGGAAAGTTCTTAAGAAAGTTAACAAATACCATCCAGGTCTAATGCTGATCTCAGACATCTTTTGAATTCTGCTAAAACATTGCTTCCAATTAATTTTTTAAAATTGAGTTAAAATTTACATGCAGTGAATTGCATGAATCTTAACTTTAAGATTCAATGGGTTTGAAAAATATCCCAGTCAAAACGTAGAACATTTTTGCTACCCCAGGAAGTTCCTTCAAGCTCCTAAGTCAATCCCAACTTCTTTAGGTAACTGCTATTTTGATTTCTATCTCCATAGATGAGATTTTCAAATCATCGGTATCATGCAGTTGTTCACTTTTGTGTCTGGGTTATTTTGCTCAACTTAATGTTTTAAGATTCATTTACATTACTGCATGTATCGGTAGCACATTCCTTTTTTTTTTCTTTTTTTTTTTTTTTTTTTGAGACAGAGTTTTACTCTGTTGTCCAGGCTGGAGTGCAGTGGCATGATCTCAGCTCACTGTAACCTCCACCTCCTAGATTTAAGCAATTCTCTGGCCTCAGCCTACTGAGTAGCTCGGATTACAAGTGTGTGTCACCATGCCCAGCTAATTTTCATATTTTTAGTACAGACGGAGTTTCACCATATTGGCCAGGCTGGTCTCAAACTCCTAACCTCAACTGATCCACCTCCCTTGCCTCCCAACATGCTGGCATTACAGGCATGAGCCACCATGCCCAGCCATACATTCCTTTTTATTACTAAATAGTATTCGATTATATGGATGCACCATAATGCATGGTGTATGGACTGTATAGATGTTTGGGTTGTCTCCAGTTTTGACATATTATGAAAAAAGCACTATGAACATTATTGTAAAAAGTATTTTTCTGGACATATGCTTTCATTTCTTTTGGGTAAGTATCTAGGAGTAGAATTGTTGGATAACAGGGTGAATGTACATTTAACATTATGAGAAACTACCTAAGAGTTCTCCAAAGTGGTTTTATGATTTTTAACACTTTGACTAGCAATGTACGAGAGTTCTGGTGGCTTCACAAACTTGGTGTCATCAGTGATTTTTACCTTTAGTCATTCTAGGGGGGTTGAAATGGCCTATCATTGTGGTTTAATTTGCATTTTCCTGATGACTATGATGCTGGGTGCCTTTTCATGTGCTTATTGGCCATTTGTGTATTTTTTGTGAAGTAGCAATGCAAATTTCTGTCTATTTAAAAAATTGGGTTATCTTTTAATTATTGGTTTATTGGAGTTTTTGTATTTATGACACAAGTTCTTCATCATATATATAGATAGATACAGATATATAGTGCATATTTTTCCCAGTCTGTGGGATCACCTTTTCATTTAATTAATAACGTTTTTTGATAAACAAAAATGTTTTTAACTTTGATGAAGTAGAAGTTATCATTTTTTTCTTTTATGATTCATGCTTTTTATTTCCACTATAAGAACTCCACCTGGCCTGATGCAGTGACTTATGCCTGCAATCTCAGCAATTTGGAAGGCTGAGGTGAGTGGATCACTTGAGGTCAAGAGTTTAATACCAGCCTGGCCAACATGATGAAAACCTGTCTCTACTAAAAATACAAAAATTAGCCAGGAATGGTGGTGCATGTCTGTAATCCCAGCTTCTCAGGAGGCTGAGGCAGGAGAACTGCTTGAACCTGGGAGGCAGAGGTTGCCGTGACCCAAGATAGTGCCCCTACACTCCAGCATGGGTGACAGAGTGAGACTCCATCTCAAAAAAAAGAACTCTGCCTAATCAAAAGTAATGAAGATTTTCTCTTATATTTTCTTCTAGAAGTTCAATAATTTTAGGCTTTATGTTAGGTTTATAATCTATCTCAAATTATTTGTGTGAGTGATATGTGGGTAAGGATCGGGATTAATTTTTGAAAAGACTTTCCTGTGCCCCCCTGAATTACCTTAGCATCTCTGTTGAAAATCAATTGGCAATACAGATACAGATCTATTTCCAGACTTTCTGTTTTGTTCCATTGATCTACTTACTTGTCGTTATACTAATACTACACTGTCTTAATTACTACATCTTAATTAGTCTTGAAATCAGGTAATATGTATCCTCCAACTTTGTTATTGTTTTTCAAGTTTGTTTTGGCTATTTTTAGTCATTTGTATTTCCATATAAATTTTAAAATAAACTTGCCATTCTCTATTTTAAAAGCCTGTTGAGTTAGCGCAAGACGAGCTAATTCTCATACGTGGACACTCTTGTCCTTCGGTACATGGATGATTTACTTTTAGCCGCCCGTTCAGAAACCTTGTGCCATCAAGCCACCCAAGTGCTCTTAAATTTCCTCACTACCTGTGGCTACAAGGTTTCCAAACCAAAGGCTCAGTTCTGCTAGATTAAATACTTAGGGCTAAAATTATCCAAAGGCACCAGGGCTCTCAGTGAGGAACGTATCCAGCCTATACTGGCTTATCTTCATCCCAAAACCCTAAAGCAACTAAAAGGGTTCCTTGGCATAACAGGTTTCCGCCAAATACGGATTCCCAGGTACGGTGAAATAGCCAGACCATTATACACACTAATTAAGGAAACTCAGAAAGCCAATACCCATCTAGTAAGATGGACACCTGAAGCAGAAGCGGCTTTCCAGGCCCTAAAGAAGGCCCTAACCCAAGCCCCAGTGTTACGCTTGCCAACGGGACAAGACTTTTCTTTATATGTCACAGAAAAAAACAGGAATAGCTCTAGGAGTCCTTACACAGGTCCAAGGGATGAGCTTGCAACCCGTGGCATACCTGAGTAAGGAAATTGATACAGTGGCAAACAGTTGGCCTCATTGTTTACGGATAGTGGTGGCAGTAGCAGTCTTAGTATCTGAAGCATTTAAAATAATACAGGGAAGATATCTTACTGTGTGGACATCTCATGATGTGAACAGCATACTCACTGCTAAAGGAGACTTGTGGCTGTCAGACAACAGTTTGCTTAAATATCAGGCTCTATTACTTGAAGGGCCAGTGCTGCAACTGCACACTTGTGCAACTCTTAACCCAGCCACATTTCTTACAAACAATGAAGATAGAACATAACTGTCAACAAGTCATTGCTCAAACCTACGCCACTAGAGGGGACCTTCTAGACGTTCCCTTGACTGATTCCGACATCAACTTATATACTGATGGAAGTTCCTTTGTAGGAAAAGGACTTCAAAAAGCGGGGTATGCAGTGGTCAGTGATTACGGAATACTTGAAAGTAATCCCCTCACTCCAGGACCTAGTGCTCAGCTGGCAGAACTCATAGCCCTCACTCGGGCACTAGAATTAGGAGAAGGAAAAAGGGTAAATATATATACAGACTCCAAGTATGCTTACCTAGTCCTCCATGCCCATGCAGCAATATGGAGAGAAAGGGAATTCCTAACCTCAGAGGAAACACCTATCAAACATCAGGAAGC
Source organism: Piliocolobus tephrosceles (assembly GCF_002776525.5). NCBI lineage: Eukaryota > Metazoa > Chordata > Mammalia > Primates > Cercopithecidae > Piliocolobus > Piliocolobus tephrosceles. The sequence continues at coordinate 172,251,079 of NC_045435.1, read as the reverse complement.
CATTAGGAAATTATTATTGGCTGTATGGAAACCTAAAGAGGTGGCAGTCTTACACTGCCAGGGTCATCAGAAAGGAAAGGAAAGGGAAACAGAAGGGAACCGCCAAGTGGATATTGAAGCCAAAAGAGCCGCAAGGCAGGACCCTCCATTAAAAATACTTATAGAAGGACCCCTAGCATGGGATAATCCCCTCCAGGAAACCAAGCCCCAGTACTCAGCAGGAGAAATAGAATGGGAAACCTCAAGAGGACATGGTTTCCTCCCCCTCAGGATGGCTAGCCACCAAAGAAGGGAAAATACTTTAGCCTGCAGCTAATCAATGGAAATTACTTAAAACCCTTCACCAAACCTTTCCCTTAGGCATTGATAGCACCCATCAGATGGCCAAATCATTATTTACTGGACCAGGCCTCTTCAAAACTATCAAGCAGATAACCAGGGCCTGTGAAGTGTGCCCAAGAAATAATCCCCTGCACTGCAGACCATACATTTCAATCCCTGTATCTTTAACTTCCTTGTTAAGTTTGCCTCTTCCAGAATCAAAGTTGTAAAGCTACAAATGGTTCTTCACATGGAGCCCCAGATGCAGTCCATGGCTCAGATCTACCGTGGACCCCTGAACCAGCCTGCTAGCCCATGGTCCGATGTTAATGACATCGAAGGCACCCCTCCTGAGGAAATCTCAACTGCACAACCCCTACTACACCCCAGTTCAGCAGGAAGCAGTTAGAGCGGTCGTCGGCCAACCTCCCCAACAGCACTTGGGTTTTCCTGTTGAGAATGGAGACTGAGAGAGACAGGACTAGCTGGATTTCCTAGGCTTAAGAATCCCTAAGCCTAGCCGGGAAGGTGACAGCTTCCACCTTTAAACACGGGGCTTACAACTTAGCTCACACCCAAGCAAACAGATAGTAAAGAGTGCTCACTAAAATACTAACTGGCAAAAACAGGAGGTAAAGAAATAGCCAATCATCTATTGCCTGAGAGCACAGTGGGGCGGACAATGATCTGGATATAAACCCAGCCATTTGAGCCAGCAACAGCTACCCTCTTTGGGTTCCCTCCCTTTGTATGGGAACTCTGTTTCACTCTATTAAATCCTGCAACTGCAAAAAAAAAAAAAAAAAAAAAAGCCTGTTGGAATTATTCTGATTGGGTACAACTGACATCTGACGTTTTAATAATATTAAATCTTATTACCCATGACATATTTCTGTATCAGTGGTATACAGCGCCAATTATTTCTTAATTCCTCTCAGCAAAGTTTTATAATTTTTAGCATATAGGTCTTGTAAATCTTCTGTTAAAGTTTTTTTCTAAATATTTTATATTTTTGAGGCAATTTACTAAGATGATTATAAGATAGATTTTGGTACAACAGTCGGAGGCACCTAAAATCTAAGGCTCATTCTAAAACAATGCCTTTGAGTTCCCAGTTAGATATTGCAAGGTTGGGGCACAAAGGTTAATACAAACACACACACACGCTCACACACATAGATGATTCTACAGGGATGTTGTAAGGCAGCATGTGCGTAGGTATTAGTTCACTATAGAGAAAACAAGAGATGATAGTGACTGGCAGGAGGTATAGCAGAAATTCTGGGGTGTTGTAACATTCTATTTCTTGTTCTGGAGTAATAGGTGTGTTTAATTTGAGAAAATTCAATAATGAGTATTTTTAAAATCTGTACCCTTTTCTGTTTGCATTTATAATACAATTTTTTAATGAATTAAATGATTTTTTAAAATCTCAGGAGCTAATTCATGCATTTGGTGCCAGCTTTAGAGTCATGAGAAGGTGGCTGGTGTGAGTGAGGCTTGTCACCACGTTATTGTCCTCTTGACAGTGTTGAGCTGTAATTCCTTGCAGGGGGTGATAATATTTTATGTGTCATTGAAACACAGCTAAGGAAATACCCTGTGCAAGGATTCTGGGCTAGAATACTGAAGAAGGAGAATAAGATGGGAAAATGTAAGAGAAAAGAAAGACACATGAGCTGGAGGGGAATATAAAGATGCAGAGAGAATGTGAGCGGATGATTGATATGAAGCTTTGTTCTCTACCAGCATCAAGTGAAAAAAATACTGAGTATTTATTCTTTGTTCACATTCGCCCTGGAAGTAAGATTGCATGAAGTGACATTAAGACTGTATATATTTATAATGTAAATCTAATTGTAGAGCATTAGTATTAACATACACAGGATACCCTGGGACATTTATTCTCAGCCTGATTCTTTCAAATTAGAGTTAACGTGTATTCTCTGTACTTCCTTGTCATTTTGTTCATTTTTCAAGTATTGCTATTCATCACACTGTATTGGAATTACTTCATTATCTATCTCCCTTACTTTTCTGACACCTCCTAGAGGGCAAGGACATTGTTTTATTTATCTACAAATTGCCAAAGCATAGCATATCTTTGAATCTTTAAGGAATTGTTCAGTAAATGTTTGTTGAATTAAATGAATGGCTTTTAAGATGATTGTTTGTGAATTTATAGGAGCATAAAATCTGCTCCTATAAAATGTAAATGCTGCTGTTTGCTTAATTCTAATTTATTGTTTCATTTGATCATCATAATCAATTTTATTAGTTCAGCTGAGTATCATAACAGTCCTGCATGGCACAGAAGGGCAGTATTAAAACACCAGTTTTACAGATGAAGAGGCTATGCTTATAAAAACAACTTACTAGAAGTCATACAGGTAGTGTCAGAGCCAGATCTGGAATCTAGAGTGTTGAGTTTTCACTCTGGTAATTTTTTCTAAAAAACTATATCACCTATGGCAACAGAAGTCACTCTATAAATTCTCCTGGGGTGTTTTAACTCCCAGGCTGGTTTTTCTTAGATAAAACTTGGTTTCTTTATTTTTGACAGTGTCTCACTCTGTCACCCAGGCTGGAGTGCAGTGACTCCAATTTTGGCTCACTGCAACCTCTGCCTCCTGGGTTCAAGCAATTCTCATGCCTTGGGCTACCAAGTAGCTGGGACCACAGGTACATGCCACCATGCTTGGCTAATTTTTGTATTTTTAGTAGAGATGAGGTTTCACCATGTTGGTCAGGCTAGACTTGAACGTCTGCCCTCAAGTGATCCTCCTGCCTTGACCTTCCAAAGTGCTGGGTTTACAGGCATGAACCACCACACCTGGCCTAACTTGATTCCTTGACCACCGACTTTAGACAGCTCATTGTGCCACTCCCTAGTCTCACCTTCACCTCACCTGTCCTCACTTCATTCCCTGAGATTACAGAGAAGAAAGGCCATTTCATATTGGCATACTATTGTGTCTATTTGCAAATTCATTTCAGCATTCCTATTCCCTATATATGTACAGTTCTTGAATACCTCTTTTGAATCAGTTGAAACGGGTTTTTACTGTAATCTCACTAATTCTCTCATTAATTAACTAGTTCAATACATTTTGTGACATGTGTTCATTGTACACTTGTAGAAGAGTCACGATTTTACCTGTTCTGAAAATTATTCTTTAATAATGGATGTTTTCTCAATAATGTGTGAATAAAGGCAACTTCAGGAAATGATGCAATTTTTGCTGATCTGCAATCCACAGTCTAAGTAAAAATTGTGTTCTCTCTGCAAATGCTACTTTAAGACCTAACTAATAAGTTCAAGGACCTGTCTTTCTGTGCCACAGTGGAAGAAACAATTTCAGTCAGATGTGAAGGACAAAGTAGACACAGAGAAGTTAATTGAAAACCTCTTCCAATTTTTAGTCTGCCTGGGAGACTCAGAATATAGAAAGAGTTGTCTCAAGCCTCAGAAAAGACAGATATGAAGAGTTTTCTCCCCTTCCCCTCTCCTCCTCCACGCCCTCCATTTTAAAGGGGTTGAGATTTGAAGAATCATATTCCTATCAATTAGCAACTTTATAGTCTCTTATATTTGAACCACAGCAAGTGAGAAGAGAGAGTTGGAAAAGGAACTAAATTATCACAGGCCCTAAACACTCTTTTAAAAACATTGCTCTGGGCCACGTGTGGTGGCTCACGCCTGTAATCCCAGCATTTTGGGAAGCCGAGTCGGCTGGATGACTTGAGGTCAGGAGTTCAAGACCAGCCTGGCCAACATGGTGAAATCTCATCTCTACTAAAAATACAAAAATTAGCCAGGCATGGTGGTGGGCACCTGTAATCCCAGCTACTCAGGAGGCTGAGGGAGAAGAATCGATTGAACTCGGGAGTCGGAGGTTGCAGTGAACTGACATCCCGCCACTGCACTCCAGCCTGGGCGACAGAGCGAGGCTCTATCGAAAAAAAAAAAAAAAAGAGAAGAGAGAGATAGAGAAAAGACATTGCTCTGAATCCTGTAAGCAGCGGTCATTGTCATCATTATCTTTATCCTAATTTATAATCACTCATAAACCTTGTCACAAGCTTCAGCCTGGTAGGTAGAAGGATGGGCTTTGCAGCAGGTAAGTGAAGGATCCAACCCTTTCCTTCTAGCTCTGTCACTGGCTTTGTCATATAATCTCTGGAGCTTTGTCTCTTTATCTGTAAAAACAAAGCCATGGCTGTTGAGGATATTAACTGAGATACATTTAAGATAACATATACAGAAGCTCTGTGGAAACTATTAGCTTTATAAAAGTGTCAGTTGCTGGACTTGTCTCTCAGTTTCCTTATCTCTAATGGAAATTATAATGGAACCTACTTCATAGGGTTCTTGTGAACTCCAAATGTATTTAATAAACGTAAGAGCACTTCCTGACACGGTTAGTGCTTAACAAATGTGAGCTATTGGTATTAATGTATGCTCCACGAGGGGGCGTGTCGGATTTGAAACACCTTTTCATCTCCCACAGAGCCTAGCACCTTGCACCCAGTCGGCGCTCACTACATCTTTGCGGGATGATTTACAAAAGGCAGAACGTTCTGACCTTAGCCTGCGCCGCAGAGGGCGTCCAAGTGTAGGGCGTTAGTTCGTAGGCCGGAACCCAAAGCTCCGGACGCTGCGACGCCGGAGCCTCTAGGCGCCCGGACACCGGCGCCGGAAGAGGGGAAGGCGGGGTCCGCGCTGCCGGGTGAAATCGTAGGACCGTGAAGATGCTGCTGGAGTTGTCCGAGGAGCATAAGGAGCACCTGGCCTTCCTGCCTCAAGTGGACAGCGCAGGTCAGCGGGCGTGGGGGCGGTGTTCTGTGGGCTGGGGAGGAGGTCAAAGGCAGCGCCCGGCACTCAACAGCCTTCTTTCATTGCAGTGGTAGCCGAGTTTGGGCGGATTGCTGTGGAATTCCTGAGGCGCGGCACAAACCCAAAAATCTACGAAGGCGCTGCCAGTAAGAAGGGGAAGGGGACGGCTCCGCAGGCTGCCAGGGCGGTTGCGATCCATTCCCTGTCTCCCGGGAGAGAAAAGGATTATTGCGACTCCTAGGATCTTGTTCCGATTGTAGTAGAATAAAACCAGCAGAGCTCCTCAGTCGGGGTGCAAATCCTGCCCGTCTCTGAAGTAGCTGTGAGATTGTTAAAGCTTCTATTAAATCCGTTTTCTCATGGTAAAATGTACATACGTAATACCACCTTACTTTCAGAAATGCTGAAAAGTATTTTGTATAAATATACCAAAGTCTGTGGAATAGCTGGGTCAACTGTAAATATGCAAGCATTTGGTTATCATTATTAGTTGTTCAGATAGCCGCTTCTGCTAAAAAAGTGTTGTTTTCCCCTGCGTAAGAGGCAGTCTCTGGGATTAAGTCAATCCCTGTCGAGTTCCTCTTCCGCCAGACTTGAAGGAGCTACGCTTTCAAGAGAAGGGCTACGCACCTTGTACTAGTCTCCACAGTACTGCGTTTTGTTAAAAAGGTAACATGGTGGGAAATACCAAAGGCACTTGGCTGGGAGTGGAATGAGAAGGAACATGAACCTCTGGCCAACTTACTATTTTTCATGCAGTGTTTGAAAACATGTAGTAATAAATAGTGTTTATTTTTAAAGACAAATATGAACAAGATAAATACCACAGTAGTAATTTATTTGCTTGTTTTCACCGTTCTTTCTCAGGAAAACTGAATGTGAGTAGTGACACTGTCCAGCATGGTGTGGAAGGATTAACGTATCTCCTCACTGAGAGCTCAAAGCTCATGGTAAGTGTTTCTCTGGACTGTTTTGTATTGCCTGGATTTTTAAGAAAAGTCTGGTGTACTCTACATCATAGTCCTGGCAGGTACCTGTGTATTTTAATAATGTTGTTAATGGTTTATAATCAATTTTTTGAAGACATACCTAAAAAATATCATATACTATCTACTGATACGAATACCTCTTGCTGGTATAAATAGCTAGTATAGAAGTACCTCTAATTCTGCGTGTTGTTAAACCATTTGTGTATCCTAAGAGGAGGGAGACTGTATTAATATTTTGTTTGCATATCAGCAGTATCTGGCTTGATGAAGCATAGGAAGGGAAACTGGGCATCTTAACAATTCTTTCCATTTTATACTTTAATAAAGTACTTTTATGTATCAGTAACTTGGATTTTGGAATGGTGAGCAGTGGTTATCTTTAAGGAATGCTGTTTCTTTTACTAGACAGTAAATTAGAGAATATCATATTCTTTTGTGTATTTCAAGTATTTTAGTTAGACAGAGATAAATTTTGATGTTCTTTAAACTCAATTCACTTAGATTTCTGAACTGGATTTCCAAGACTCTGTTTTTGTTCTGGGATTCTCTGAAGAATTAAACAAATTGTTGCTTCAGCTTTATCTGGACAACAGAAAAGAGATCAGAACTATTCTAAGTGAATTGGCACCAAGTCTTCCCAGTTATCATAACCTTGAATGGCGACTAGATGTACAGGTATAGTATTTTTAAAATTAACTTGACGTAGAATATAAGAATTATTTTAGGTTTGTGTCCTGCTTATTGGATTCTTTACCACCTTAACTAAGGTCCAGTTTGAAACTTTGTTTTTTAATGTTCATTTTTAGGACATTTCACAAATAGTTCATTTCTTTTATTTTCAGTGTATTCAAATCAGTTTAATTTGCAAAATTTGTAAGAAATCGGTTATTTTGGAAAAGGAGATGGTTATGTAGATTTTTTAGGTTGGTGCCAAGATGTTTAAAAACTTTTCTGTTTAAATTTAACAGATGTAGAAAAGTGCACAGGTCAATGTACCACTCAATGAATTATCACATGGTGCATTTAACTGTGACTTATACCCCAGAAGCATCCTCCTTGCCTCCTAACTAATTACTGCCCCTTCCCTCCTTTCCAAAGGTAACCAGCATCCTGACTTCTAACACAAATTACATTTACCTGCCTTTTAACTTTGTATATATGGAATGACTCAGTAAATATTCTTCTGTACCTGGCTTCTCTCACAATATTACTTTTGTGAGATTCATCTTTCAGTTGATTTTAAAGTCACATAAACAAAAGGGTGTATTCAGACCATTGCTTCTAGTCCTTTATTAGGCAGAGAACGATAAGTTAGTAGATGTGTATTGAATGCCATCTATTTGCTGATTAGAGCTGTGCTAAATGCTTTGAGACACAAAAGAAGTGTAAAATACTTTCAACTGGAAAAGATGGTATCACTTTGGTTAGGGATATTAGGTGTTCTCAAAATAACTAGTAATTAAAGGGGCTTATAAAATAAGGTTCTTGATGGGGAAAGAAGAATGTAATTATATAAATGAAGATGACAACTGTTTAAAAAAAAAAAAACGACAACAACAACACGTGTAATTGTGTGTATGTGCTGCCATGATCCAAGAAAGCTTCCAGCAAAAGGAAGTGCAGTTTCAGAAGGATGAATGAATAGAGAAAATTAGGGTAAATATTCTTAGTAGAGAAGGCAGAATATGTTGTAAAGACCCACATGGATATGGAAATGACATATAAATATGTATTACAGTGCACTTGTTTTCAAATTTGACTTCATATTGGAATATCCTGGGGAGCTTTACAGAAATTCTGATGTTTGTGTGTAATACCCAGAGATTCTGATTTATTGGTATAGAGTTCGGCCTGAGCATCAGGATTTTTTAAAGCTTCTTTTCACCCAGGTAATTCTAATGTGCAATAGTTTGGAAACCACTGTTGTAGTGGCTTCTTCTGATTCAAATGGAGGTAATGTCCAAATAGGTTATAGAAAGTTGGTTAGAGGGATTTAGATCTGACATAGCAGACGATAGGAGGCCCTTGTAGATATTTGGATAAGAGAGTAACATTAAGGCCATGTGCAATGGCTCACGCCTATAATCCCAGCACTTTGAGAGGCCAGGGCAGGCAGATCGCGTGAGGTCAGGAGTTCGAGACCAGCCTGGCCAACATGGTGAAACCCTATCTCTACTAAAAATACAAAAATTAACTGGGCGGGGTGCAACATGCCTGTAGTCCCAGCTACTTGGGAGGCTGAGGCAGGAGAATTGCTTGAACCCAGGAGGTGGAGGTTGCAATGAGCTGAGATTGTGCTGTTGCCCTCTAGCCTGGGCAACAAAGGGAGACTTCATCTCAAAAAAAAAAAAAAAAGAGAGACAGTAACCTTAAAAAACAATCATGTAGGGAAATTAATCTAGCACCCTTGGGCAGAGAATGAAGGTGGGAATTCAAAATATGAGGAGCATCAGGCCTTTACACATTATGTTCACTCTATATGAAATGCTTTTTCTGCTTTGCTACTACTTCTTGACTTGACTCTTTCTTATCCTTGTAAATCTCAGTTTAAATCAGGGCTCAACAAACTATGGCCTGTGGGCCAAATCTGGCTTGCTACCTATTTCTGTAAATAAAGTTTTTTTGGGATACAGTCATGCTCCTTTGTTATGTATTATTTATGGCTGCTTTCAAAGTACAAGGGCAGAGTTGAGTAGATGTGCCAGAAACTGTATGGTCTGCAAAGCCTAAAATATTATCTGGTTCTTTATAGAAAGGGTTTATAGAAAGGATGGCTGCTTTCAAAGTACAAGGGCAGAGTTGAGTAGTTGTGCCAGAAACTGTATGGTCTGCAAAGCCTAAAATATTATCTGGTTCTTTATAGAAAGGGTTTGTGCTCTAAATGAAGTCTCCCTTTGGGAGAAATGCCCCCTGCCACTAGACACAGTTAAATTTTGGTGGCATTTGTGTTTTCTTTTCATGACGCCTGTGCTTCATCTTTTGGCAAGTCATCTCACTTATATGTACCTGGTTTTTCGTTTTTTTGTTTTTTGTTTGACTAAACTGTAAACACTGGGATAGCAGGGACCATGCATGTCCTATATCTCTTTCTTCAAAGCCTCAACATCTCCTCCATGCTCCACATGCTTAGCTGTTGACCTTGCTTCCAACTTGACAATAAAAGAGAAGCAAACAGAAAGAACTCCCACATGCACCTGTCACCACATCTTTCAGCCTGTATCAGGACCCATTTGCTCCACTTGTCTTCTCTCCTGTTCCTCTTGATGAAGTGCCCATGCTCTTATCTAGAGGCAGCCTTTTCCCTTGTATACCTCAGTCCATCCGCATTTCCCCCCATGAGGACATAGTTCTAGCAATTATTCCCTCCCTTACCTGCGTCATACTTGGTTTGCCTCTCCCTTCTGCACACAGTCAGAAACCCAGTCTTGACTCCATGTACTCCTCCTCCTGCTGCGCCATTATTTTGCTCCTCTTTATACTAAGACTTTTTTTTTTTTTTTCAGACAGTCTCACACTGTTGCTCAGGCTGGAGTGCAGTGGTGCGATCTCCGCTCACTGCAACCTCTGCCTCCTGGGTTCAAGTGATTCTCCTGCCTCAGCCTCCCAAGTAGTTGGGATTACAGTGGGATTCCAGGTGTGTGCCACCACGCCTGGCTAATTTTTGTATTTTTAGAAGAGATGGGGTTTCACCATGTTGGCCAGGCTGGTCTCAAACTCCTGACCTGAAGTGATCCACCTGCCTCGGCCTCCCCAAGTGCTGGGATTACAGGTGTGAGCCACCATGCCCGGCCTACACTAAGACTTCTTGAAAGAGTTGTCTCTCTGTTTGTATACTCTCTCTCCCTGTCATCTCTTAAACTTTTCCTAATCAGACTTCATAATCTTCACTCTACTCTCATAACTTACTCAAGGTCATTGCTTTTTAGTTTTTATGCCATTCTGTTTATTAACGCATTTGTCACAGTTAGTCACACTTTCCTACTTGAAATACTTTCTTTAGTTGCCTTCTGGGAAATAACTTCCTCTGATTCTCATCCAACTTCACAGGCTCCTCTTTCTCAATCTCCTTTGCTGATTCTATCCCATTGCCCTTTAAACATTGGGATGCCCCAAAGGTCAGTTCTGAGTCTTCATACCTTTTCCACTTACATTCTCAAGCTGGTTTCATCCAATTTGAAGTCTTAAATAATCCCCATATTCTTGGGATTCCCAAATGTATATCTTTAGTCTAGAACTGTCCTCTAAACTTGAGAGTCATACAGTTGAAGCCTATTTTCATCTCCACTTTGGTAATTTGATAAGCATTCAAATGCAGTGTGTTCCAAACTGAATCCCACCTTCCTTACCCACTGATATGGTTTGGTTCTGTGTCCCCACCCAAATCTCATCTTGAATTGTAATAATCTCTGTATGTCAAGGGTGGGACTAGGTGGAGATAATTGAGTCATGGGAGCAGTTTTCCCCATGCTGTTCTTGTGATAGTGAGTTAGCACAAGATCTGCTAGCACAAGGGGCTTCCTCCTTCATCTGGCATTCATTCTCTCTCCTGCCACCCTGTGAAGAGGTGCCTTCTGTCATGATTGAAAGTTTCCTGAGGCCTCCCTAGCCATGTGGAACCGTGAGTCAATTAAACTTCTTTTCTTTCTTTTTTTTTTATCTTTTGAGATGGAGTCTCACTCTGTCACCCAGGCTGGAGTGCATTGGTGCGATCTCAGCTCACTGCAAGCTCCACCTCCCGGGTTCACACCATTCTCCTGCCTCAGCCGCCTGAGTAGCTGGGATCACAGCCACGTGCCACCACACCCAGCTAATTTGTTTTGTATTTTTAGTAGAGACAGGGTTTCACCCTGTTAGCCGGGATGGTCTCAATCACCTGACCTTGTGATCTGCCCGCCTTGGCCTCCCAAAGTGCTGGGAGTACAGGTATGAGCCACCGCGCCCGGCATTCTTTTCTTCATAAATTACCCAGTCTCGGTTATTTCTTCATAGCAGTGTAAGAAAGGACTAATACACCCCCTCCCTGCTGAAAGTGCTCCTTCCATAGCCTCTCCCATCTCAGATGGTACATCCATTCTTTGAATCACACAGGCCAAAAATACTTGGGCTTTTCCTTGACTCTTCTCCTTGCCCGTCATCTAGTCCATCTGCAAGTCAGTTTCTTAAAAAGGTATCCATAGTCTGACCACTTCCCTTCTATGGTCTGAAAAAAAAATTAGGAAATTTCACACCAGAATTATAATTTTTAGCAACTTTTGAAAAATTAGAAGTTCAGGCAGCGCTAGAACCACACTCCCACATGGCCTTAATCAGTTCAAGGTAGAGTGAATTTTAGGTGGTGACAGCTTGTTTAAGTTGCAGTCTCTACAGTAGGTGAGGATGTGGGCCTAAATCTTGGATGCCGGATTAGTTGAAATCACATATGAGAATGATTTCTCTGACATCTGAACTGAATCTCATTGGATGCTCATGGCTAATAGAAATAAAAGCCAGTAATTAAGCGTGGTTTTAGGAAAAACAACCACTAGCACAACACAATGTCACTGAAAGTAAGAGCAACATTTAAGAATAGCGGGATCATCAGGGGAGTAAGAGTTAAGACAAAAGCCTTAGGATTTGGACAGAAGAAAGATGTACCTGTCTTACTGTATCTTCAAATTTTACACTTGGGATAGAGTGGCTGGCAGAGAGAGAGAATATCCCATTGTCATGAGCATCTTAAGGTATGTGCAGATAAACAATTAAAAAGATAATCTGTTATGTCCTATTAATCCATTCTTGCTTCTACACATCTATTCAGTTATCAAACCATTTATTGAATGTCTAGTGCGTGCTAGGCCTTGTGGACATAGCAGTGCTTGCCTTTAAGTCCTCACAGTCTTACAGTAAGAGGGAGACCAAAAAATAAAATTTCATTAGAAATCAGCAATTATAATCAAGTGTGATGAGTGCTTGATAAGGCATGAACACAGGATGTGGTATAAGCCAGACTGTAGGCTCCAGGAGGGCAAGTATTGTGTCTTGTTCATTACTGTGTGCCCAGCACAATACCTAGCATATAATAGGCATTTGGTGCTGAATAGAAAGAATGGGTGGCAAGGGCAGTTAAGTGGCTTCTTAAATTATTTATCAGATATTTCTTGTACCCCTAACATGTGCCAGGTATTGTGGATACAGCAGAGAACAAAACACAGTTCATCCTCTGGGGGACTTCATAAGCAGCAAGTCTTGTGGGGTTCGTGGGGGAAATGACTGGATAAGCCTTTATATTTAGGTCCTTTCACAATAACCCGGTGGAGATATGGGGATGGTCATGTATGTGGCTCAGCGGTAATTTATCTTGTAGATCTTTACCTGTCTCTTGTGTGCGAATGTCCCCTGACTTTTGGGGTACAATAGGCTTTAATAGTTCTTTTTTTGGCTTTATTAATTTGCTTTGAGTGTGTCCATTATGAGGAAATTTTTGCAAGTTAAAATTAAGAAATTGAATTTTCTAAAATTAAACTCGAGAGCTCATTTACCCAGTGAAATGAGTTTGAATCACTGCACTATTGGTAGGACTAGTACAGTTTAAGTTTGAGGGTGTACTGAATGAATGTTGCTTCTTATGGAGAAATGCATTTAAGGGCTAAAAAAGCTACTACTCAGAGCTCATTGAGTTCCTCAGCTTATTTGTTGAAACCATTGCATAGAATTTTAACTGGAGTGGATTATTCTGCTCATAGAGAAAGGCAGATCAGAGAAGACTAGCTAAATGTCTAGGAAACTGGTAACTACATACGGCGCCTTTCATGTTTAAGTAACTGACTTGTCTCATGGAGACTGGTAGTGATGGACAATTACCACCTAATTATTGTGCAGTTACTTATGGGAATCAAATTAATCATCATAGCTTAGTGTCTAGTAGGAACATTTCCCCAGACTTAATAAATTGCCAACACAATTGATGTCCTTGTTAATAGCATTAGTAACTGAACGTACCACCATCTGAGACTGATGCCGGAAGATGTTCCTTTTAGGGCCGGTCCATTTACAACTACTTCAAAGCATTCTTTTCCTGTCCTGCCCACATATTGTTTGCTCTGAGGCTAAACAGAGGACTGAATTCTTTTAGGAACTGTAGCTACATGAAACATAATTTATGTATCCTGTTTTCTACTTGATGTTTTTTGCCAGAATACCCTTTTCAGTGCCTTTGAGATATGGCCCTTCAAAGTAAAGGTTTTTTGATTTTTTTTCTAATTTGCATTGAAATAAGACATTTTATTTTAAACTTGCTTTTATTGTTGTTATGTTTACAGGGAGGAGGACAGAATCTCATCCCCAGTAAAAAAAAAAAAGTCTGTATCAAGAACTTTGTGGGCTACTGTTCTTTGTCCTGTAGTACTGTCATTCAACTTCTTTCTGAGAAAAATGTCTTACTAGATGTTTGTTAGAGATGTTATGTAATCTCTTTTCTAGAACTGTTAAAGAATAGTATAGATATTTGTATAGGTATTTAATTTAGGTATGTTGTCTAAAAATTGGAGGATAGTGGCTTTTAAGTCTTTCAACAAAAAGTCATGGCTTAATTACACACCAAATACACTCAGTCCCAGTCAGTGCAGTCCCTGTCTTGTCAGTGTAAAGGAAAAACAAATATAAACAGAGCATAATTGAATAAATAAGTACTGTTTTCAATTATCATATGTATAATATGCATATGTGTCATAATCTATAATTATCTGTACTACAGAGGTGATCTTAAACTGGTACTTTAGCCTGCACATACCTATTTTATGTTTGGGGACCGGCTCACCCAAAGGGATTGACGTATTGTTTGCAAATTACTTGGGGACATTACATTTCAGCCTTGGATCAGTATCTTGGGTTCTTTTGAAAGCCCAGGTTACCTAGAATTATTTGGAAGAAGTTACTAGTCAAAATATTCTATGTTACGGAATTAAATTAATCCTGAAATCTCAGATTTGGATTTGTTATTCACTCGAAAATCTCTTCAGGTTGGAATCTAGTCTTCTTGATGACTCCATATTTTTGATAACTTTTTTGCTTTCTCCTATAACAAGATGTTTCGGGCTCATCTTGTACAGTTTCTTACCTAGACTTCAAATCAGCTATTGCTTTGGATAATCCTGGTACCTTTTAATGGAGAATCTAAAGATTGAAATGACCTTCAAGTTGGTCGTTGTTGGTAGTTTTGGGTTTTCTTCTTTTAAAAATATGTCAGTAGTACTTATTTTTTAAATTTGGAATGTGTTATACAAATGAAAGGTTATAGATATCCAGTTTAAAGAATAATGATAAAACAAATACCAGTACACCCACCAACAAGCTTAACAAATAAAACCAGTACTTTTGAAGAACCTGTAACTTCTCCCAATTGTAACCATTTCCCAGCCACCTGGAGGAAATCATTATCCTGAATTTTCTGTCAATCTTTTCTTTTCTCTTTTTTTTTTTTTTTTTTTGAGACGGAGTCTCGCTCTGTTACCCAGGCTAGAGTGCAGTGGCGCGATCTTGGCTCACCGCAGTCTCTGCCTCCCGGGTTCAGGCGACTCTCCGGCCTCAGCCTCCCAAGTAGCTGAGGCTACAGGCGCACGCCACCATACCTGGCTAATTTTTGTATTTTTAGTAGAGACAGGGTTGCACTCTGTTGGCCGGGCTGGTCTGAAACTCCTGACCTTGTGATCCACCCACCTCAGCCTGCCAAAGTGCTGAGATTACAGGCGTGAGCCACCATGCCCTGCCCCGAATCTTTTCTTTATAGTTTTTTTAAAAACATAAATTTTGTCACGAAACTGTATTTTTTAAACTTGCATGTATTCTGTGACTTGCTTTTTCAACATTTTTGTTTCTTCTGTGATAACCCATGTTGCTGTAGTTCATTTCTTTCCTCACCATTTAGTAAGCAATTCATTATGTAATTGTTTGTGGTTTATCCATTCTGTTGTTAATTAATATTTGAGGTATTTCTAATTTTTGGTTCTTGGAAACATACTATCATGATTAAATATATATGTGTAAGAGGTTAAGGTATATGCCTAGGGGTAGAGTTGCTGGTAGTGCACATTGTTTTCCAAAGTAATTTTCTCATCCCTTACCAGCAGTGGATGAGAGTTCCCATTACTGTCCCTTGCAGTGCCTGGTATGGACAGGTTTTTAATTTTTGCTAGTCTGATATTTGTAAAATGGTATTTCATGTAGTTTTACTGGCTATTATCCTGATGTTTAATAAAGTTGAACACATTTTTCTATGTTTATTCGTTTGTCTTCTGTAAAATGCTTATTTAGATCTTCTGTTTATTTTTATCTTGGGTTTTGAGGTTTTTTCTTATTAAATGAGAGGAGTTCATCACACATTCTGGATACTATCTTTTTTTGGTTATATGTGTGTTGCAAAATATCTTCTCTTGGTTTATGACTTGTTTTTTTACCAACTTTAGGTATCCTTTGAAGAAAATTGTAGTTAAATTTACCAGTTTTGTCTTTATGGTTTGAGCCTTTTATATCATGCTTAAGAAATCTTCTATACCATAAAATTGTGTATATATTCTCATTATTTTCTTTTCAAAGGTTTTAAAATTTACTTTTCATTTTGAAGTCTGTAATTCATCTGAAACTTAATTTTTGTGTATGGTTTAAGATAATTATAAATATGTACTCAGCACGGTTATTAAATAGTTACTGTGCTCTTATTTCATTTAAAATCAAGCTTGCAAGTAGAAGTCTCAGGCAACAGATTAAACCAGCAGTGACTATAAAGCTACACCTTAATCAAAATGGGGATCACAACACCAGAGTTCTACAGACAGACCCAGCCACCCTGCTCCATTTGGTTCAACAACTGGAACAAGCACTGGAAGAGATGAAGACAAACCACTGTAGGAGAGTTGTTCGCAACATCAAGTAGTTACTAGTTTTAAGGTTTTAATTCATTTGAATCACTTTTGAATTGATGATATACAGCAATTACTTTTCAAAGTTAATTTTTTATTAATTCATGATGATAAATACATAGTATTCCTCAGTATCTATTCCAAGATACTGAGGTCATAATCAGAAGCTAAGCTGGGTGCAGTGGCTCATGCCATTAATCCCAGCACTTTGGGAGGCTGAGGTGGGCGAATCATGAGGTCAGGAGATGGAGACCTTCCTGGCTAACATGGTGAAACCCTGTCTCTACTAAAAATACAAAAAATTAGCCAGGTGTGGTGGCACGTGCCTGTCAGAGTCCCAGCTACTCGGGAGGCTGAGGCAGGAGAATCGCTTGAACCTGGGAGGTGGAGGTTGCAGTGAGCCAAGATTGTGCCACTGCACTCCAGCATGGGTGACAGAGCGAGACTCCATCTCAAAAATAATAATAATAAAGTAAAAATAAAAGTAAAAAATAATCAGAAGCTAAAGTAAAGTTCCTTTCCTGGTGCTAACTGTGGTTATCTTGACACATTAAGATGTATTTTGTATTTTAAGAATCTCATGCTCTACCAGTGGAACTAGCCAGATGGCCATTATTTTGTATTTTAAATATGTAAATAGGATTGAATCAACTAGAAATGAATCTATATGTTCTGTATATATGCATGACTATCTTGTTTTTGCTACTTCTTTTGACTGCTTAACTTTATTATTTTCCTCTTTATTGATCAAATTTGAAAATAAAATTCACAATGTAATACTATTACTATGCAGAATTTTCTAAACAGTTCAGTATTTTTGACTTTTAAAAACAGCCCACAATGTTAGTAGCCACAGAATATTGAACATCAGTATGATTTTTAATGCCATATTGTTATAGGCAGTTTATTCATTTTTCTTTGTATGTAAAGATAAGTATTTATCATATTGCCTACGTTTGAGTGATCGTGGTTAATTAATTGGCTTAAATAGTACTCAAATTTGTGTGGTCATCTATTGTGTTTTATCAAGAACTAATTTTTCCACCATACCCAAAGCATCTAGGAGACACTCTGTCATTTACATTTACAAATCATGGAAGCAGAGAAATATAATCAATTCTTGATTGTCCTGGATACAAATTATAGTCACTTTTAATAATTTGAATAAACTATGATGAGGAAAGGAAGACTATGTTTATTACATTATAGGCAACTATCCCTTCTCCCTTACAAACTTGATTTATGTTTTGTTTTATTTTTTAGTAGGGAACCAAAAGCTTTCGGCCTGAAAAACTCAGATGCTGATTTGTCAGGTCAGCCTGAGAGAGTGCAGAGACACAGAGGCCGACTTAGGGAGAAGAATTGTATGGAAGCGTGGAAATGAGGGTTCAGTCTTAACTATGTATCCAAGACCTTATCCTGAGAGTCTTCATGGAGTAATCTAGAAAGGGCTGTAGAAGCAATCAGACTCTAAACTGCACTCTAGACTTTTTACTTTGCCTCCTAAGAATTAGGGATTTTCATGTCAGAGTGATACCATGTTGCAATCTCTTTAGAGAAGAGAGAGCCTAGCGGGGAATAGGCCAGTGGAAGAAAAGCATACTTGAAATGGCTACCCATTGGTCCCTGCAGGCATCCAGGCCACCCTTTTCCTGTAGGTATATGTTCTGCTGTTGTAAAACAACTATATTATTAGATGTCAGCAAGCTATAATCAGAAATAATTTTTAATTATATTGGCAACTTGATTAATGAAACTCTCATATATACAACCTCACAAACAAAAGGAAACTTTATCTATTACGTGAAATAGTATCATATGTCATTGGGTTTAAAAGCAACATGCCTGCAAAGCTTATATGATAAAAAATATTTCTGTGAGGCTTTTTATTTGTCCACATTTGATGGAAGATAAACATGGCTGACCCCAGCCAAGACTGAAACAGCCCTTTGTCTTCTCAGAACAACCTATCTCCAACTCTTTGTCCACTGTTCTTACCCCAATTAAAACAAGAAAACTTGCTGATCCTTAATTTTTATCAACCTCCCTTGGCCTCCTTTCACCGTACTCCATTATTCCTTCTGCGATGTTCTACCTTCTTCACCTTTTGAGACCAGGGTGAGTTGGGAGCAGTTTGCCTACCTTCTTTTAGAATCTGGGGCTTATCTTTTAGTACAAGCCATTGAATGAGCCTCTTCCTTTTTTTTTTTTGCTCAAGCATTCCACATCCTTGTGGACTCCCCTGCGTTGTTTGTTTTATATAACATTTGATATTTGTTGTAGCTTGTATATGAACATAATTTTCTGTAGAGGTAGTCACTGTTCTACTCTCCAATATGACCCAGGTTTCTTGACTCTGAGTAATGCGCCTTCTATTACTATCTAAATTTCTATTGAAGCTTTTTGGATTATGAGTATGCTGACTTTTCACGATTGGCTGGTGCATGTTTAGATTTAAATGTCATATCCTTCATGTCTCAAAGCCAAAATAATAACATCTAGTCTCAGAACAGAGCTGTGAGCACATGCCAATATATGTGTCACAAAGTCTACATATGTTACATTCCTTGGAAGTCTCCTTAAATGTTTCACAAAATGTCAAAAAGCTTGTTTTGTTAGAGATTGGTCACATTTAAGACAGTAAACGGGAAAGGTGGTGAAGATGCTATAAGAAGATGCTGTATCTTGAGAATTGAAAAATGAGAATCTGACATGGTTTGAAAAACCATGAAGGGTGTGTATAAAGGATGCATGTGTAGGAGCCCTTAAAATTCATAGCAGTGTGTGTCCTTTTAGCGTTTTAATCTTATGAAGAGTTTAAGAGATAAGTCTTCGGAGTTGGACAAAAGGATTTGAATTTAGTTTCTGTGGCTTATTATGGGTCCTTGATAAATTCTCAAAGCCTTTTTTGTTGTTGTTGTTCATCTCTAAATAGGAATATAGGATTACCTACCATATTGGCTCATAAGGACTATATGAGACCATGTATATAGAATGTTTAACATAGTACCAGGCTTTACAAAGAACTCAATAAATGTTTACCATTATTGAAATAGTTTTGTAGACTGAGGATCTCATTATTTTATAGTCTTGAGTTATGTCCTGTATACTCTGTTAAAGAAACTGGGAAAAAATGCTAACTGGTTTCTGGGTGGCGGAATTATGACTGTTTCTTTTCTTTTTTAATTTCTATAGTAAGTTTGAATGACTTTCATAATATTTAGGAAGAAAATATTAAAGGAAAGAAAAATCGGGGAATTAAAATATATTTTTAGTAGATATTTTTACCCAAACTTAATTCTTACAATGATAAACACATAGTTTACCAGAAAACTCAGCTGTTCAAAACTACTCAGTCCCTGAAGGACTCAGGTAAACAGGCTGAGGGTTTTATATATAGAGTGCTCTAGAGTTTCCTTTTTCTGTCTTTTTTTTTTCTCCATGTTAGTGAAAGAAACATGGGAATCTTAAGACGTTAAGCCATTTCTCCTTTTCTAGGTAATATTACTTCTAAATGGAGAATTGTTTGTGTTGTTTTTCATCTCAAATGAAAACAGTATTTCTTTGTAGATTTTCACATCCCTTATGGTCAGGAAGTTCTGTCAGCTGCTATATTAAAGTCCTCCTGCTATAATTTACTCAGTCTTCTCTGTACTTACATGAATTTGATTAAGTCTCTTCCAGAGTTTCCATAATCATAGATTACTCTCACATCTTTCTTCCACCAACGGTAGAAAATATTTTGGTGGAAATGTTATGATACTACATTGCTTCTAACTTAAATGTGTTCACTTTTAAAACCATAATGACTGTTATATTCAAACTTAAATACTTTTCTTAGAACAAAACAAATGAACTTAACTCCACCATTAATGTGGTTAGTTCAGTAAGCTTTATAAATTTTGAAAGTAATGTTTGAATTATAAAGGCAGAATAAGCCCATTATTTTCCATCTTTCAAAAAATTCTATAAGAGAAAAAATACGGTATGGCACTAAAATGTGTATTTAATGATTTGATCACTGAGTAGTAATGGCTCTTTGTTCTAGATTTTTACAGCTCCTCTCTACCCAGGAACTCCAACTATACCTTAAGTATGCACAACAGCCATGAGTCCGTAAGTTTTGACATACCATAATGGGGAAATATAGAAAAAGTAATTTTATATCCTTCATAGGTTAAAAGGCAGTATCAATCATACAAATATCTACGTTAATGTACTCTAAAACTTGGCTTTTACTTGAGTTGTTGCCATTCTAAACCCCAGCAACTTTTTAATAAGATGAAGTCCTTTTTATAATTATAGTTAAATTATGTTTATTATTAGAAATATTACTGATTATATGACCACCAGAGTGAGAGACTGCTTTTTTATTGTGCTTGAGCCTAAATTGACATTTTTTAGTTGCAAAGACTACACTTTTCATTTTATTCTCTTGCAGTTATCATATCCTCTGTTGCAGAAGAGTCTGCCCAGCAGCCAAAAAGGGAAATAACACAAAAAAGATTTATGCCTTATCTCACCATCCATATGAGGCCCTTTGACTTTTGAAATTTTTTTTACTCTGTTACACTGAGCTATACACTACCCACTTATGCATGGTATTATATTGATAACAAAGCACATTTTGAAACCTTTTCTGGCTTTTTTACATGGTACAGATTCAGTTTTGTTCAATACTGAGTGCTTAGAGTGACCCATATGGTGTGTTGAACAAAGGATAAAGTTGTAGTCTCAGAATTTAGAATGCTGTTAGGCCATTCCATCCTCTAAAGTAGTTTAATCCATAAGCTCATTAGGCTGCAGAAAGGAATCTCCTAAGGGAGTTATTCTGAAGAAGGGAAGTTCCTCTGGTCTGGTGTCTGCTAGAATTGCTTTTCCTTGAAACTCTACCTTCTTCTGGAAGGCAGAAATCTAACATGATTCAATGGCTACAGCTGTGGAAGTATGCAGAGGAAAGGTTAAATCATTATAGAATGCTCAGGAATACTTTGACAGAAATTATCCTTCCTCTTTTTCCATTGAAGTGGGGTCCCCTGAGGTAACCAGAGGTGTGCTGGGAAAAGCAAATCAAGTTCTTTTTTACCTGCGTGCCAATGTTGTGATTGTCATAAGTCCAATGAGAAGTGGATTCCTGTGGTTTTGAAGGAATGTGCTTAGTTCACAGAATGAAAAGGCTTCTCAGTTAACTCAAAGACTAAACACACAGATTAAAATTCAGAGAATGAGGAAAAGAAAATCCAGGGAAGTCTGAGTTTCATTGGAGCAAGTATAGATGGTTACGATATGATTTCCTGACATGGTCTGAAAACCGTATTCTTTCATTCCAAATAAAAAATTGTAACAAAGCTCGAGTTAGTTTAAGTGCTGCACCATAATAAAATGGCTTGATTTGCAGCTGAGACTTGGCACAATTCATAGACTAAAATAACAGCTTAAGAAAAGCTGCAGGCATTTTTTTTTTTTTTTTTTTTTTTTTAGTATCTAGGGGGAAAAAATGAGCAAGTCCCCATGTAGTTTTCAAAAAGACCAAAATTATTTATCTCTTGGTATGAGCAATGTAATTAAAACCTTTTTTTTTTTTATGTTTAGGTTTTCAAGAATATAATTATTGGGTATTCTTTTCTATGCTTGTTTCATCTACTCTTTGTTTTTGCCAAGGGATAAATACTAAATTCCATGCCTTTCTTAGGTCCTTAAAACAATTTATTTTCATGCCAAACCTCTCATTAAGCCTCCTCCCCTTCTTTTTAAAAATTATTTTTTATTGAGATAAAATTCACATAAAGTTTACCCTTTCAAAATGCACAATTCAGTGGCTTTAGGATGTTCACAAAATTGTGCAACCATTACCACTATCTGATTACAGAACGTTTTCATCATACCCAAAAGAAACCTGTAATTATTAGCAGTAACTCTTCATTTTCCCCTCTTCTAGCAACCACTAACCTACTTTCTATGGATTTGCCTATTCTGGATATTTCATATAAGTGGATTTATATAATATATGGCCTTTTGTGTCTGGCATCTTTCACTTAGCATAATGTTTTCAAGGTTCATCCGTGTTCTAACATGTATCAGTATTTCATGATACTGAAATACTGAGCCCTTTATGACTGAATAATATTCCATTCTATGGATACTCCTTT
This sequence comes from Piliocolobus tephrosceles, assembly GCF_002776525.5. Lineage (NCBI taxonomy): Eukaryota > Metazoa > Chordata > Mammalia > Primates > Cercopithecidae > Piliocolobus > Piliocolobus tephrosceles. The sequence continues at coordinate 172,228,890 of NC_045435.1, read as the reverse complement.
TCACAGTATTTTAACAAGCCTTATTCTTGATCTTACTGTGGATTATAATCTGTTGCAGTTTATTTTATGTTCATAAAAGAACTTCTGATTTAGTAATATATTTTCTATAATTATGGTTTTTTAGAATTATCTTTTCCAGCATGGTGGCTCACACTTCTAATCCCAGCACTTTGGGAGGCCAAGGCAGGTGGATCACTTGAGGCCAGGAGTTCGAGACCAGCCTGGCCAAATAGTGAAACCCTGTCCCTACTAAATATACAAAAAATTAGCCGGGCATGGTGGCAGGCACCTGTAATCCCAACTACTAAACAAATTTTGAAATAACCACATTGGGAGGTCTTCGGGACACTGCTCCCCAGACTATGAAGCTGCTTCAGACACTACCTTCCAAAGCTCACAAGTTGCTGGAGGAAATGGAAAGGTACATAAACATCATCAGTTCAGTTAGAGTGTGTTAGGCAGATGAAGAGCTACAACAAATAAGGAGCTCTGCATTTATAAGAGAGGAGACATTAGTTTTCACTAGGGACATCAAGAAGGTGCTTTTTTTACTGATCATTTTGCTGTTTTGATTACACCCCAATTTGTATGTGTGGAATATGCTCTTCCCAATTGGCTGTAGTTTGATGGGACTGTCAGACAGGGGACTATGCTCTCTGCTGTCCACACTGAGGCTATAAGTCTCTCCTGGAACTCTGAAACTCTCACACTGAAAGGAATGGTTGACACAAATTCATTTTAGTGGCCTGGCCAGATGTTTGATGGCCTGATACATAGCCTCATGAATCTACTCCTGCTCCTACTCTTTATGGACCAGGTCTTAGGTCTGTCCCTTGATTCTGCAGAGTACCTAATGCATTTCCAAAAAATTCATTCTCTGCTTAGGTTACAGTCTTAGGGTCTAACCCTAAATGCTATAGAGTGTAACAATACAATTACATTAATTTTGCAAAATTGCATACTTTATTACACAATATGGAATTTTTGTAAAACAGCTCCACAAATTGTCATGTATCTAAAAGTTAGGCTTTTTTTAGGATAAACATATACATTGGCTGCAACAAACTCATAGTTAAGATCTCACAGTGTGATTAGGGAGATGAGATTCAAAATATACAACCTTAGTGAGCATTTTTCCTTTAATGCCCTATCATTTGCTTTCTGTACTTTCTCTATCATACCTATAAATTCTTATCTCTTTAAAACTCAATGATCTGGTGGTTTCACTGTAATTCTTTCGGTATTAATATATTATGGTCTGCTCGTAGAAATATGATTTTTTTAAAAAGCTGGGCATGAGGGCTCATGCCTGTAATCCCTGTGCTTTGGGAGGCCGAGGCAGGAGGATTGCTTGAGGCCAGGAGTTGGAGACCAGCCTGGGCAACAGTGAGACCCCATCTCTACAAAAAATCAAAAATTAGCCAGGCGTCGTGGCATGTGCCGGTAGTACCAGCTGCTTGGGAGACTGAGGTGGGAGGATCTCTTGAGCCTGGGAGGTTGAGACTGCAGTGAGCAGAGATTGTGCCACTGCATTCCAGCCTGGATGACAGAATGAGACCCTGTATCAAAGAAAAAGAAGATAAAACATTAAATAATCATCTAATGAAACAGTGCCTAGAGCCGGGCGCGGTGGCTCAAGCCTGTAATCCCAGCACTTTGGGAGGCTGAGACGGGCGGATCGCGAGGTCAGGAGATCGAGACCATCCTGGCTAACACGGTGAAACCCCGTCTCTACTAAAAACTACAAAAAACTAGCCGGGCGACGTGGCGGCGCCTGTAGTCCCAGCTACCCTGGAGGCTGAGGCAGGAGAATGGCGTGAACCCGGGAGGCGGAGCTTGCAGTGAGCTGAGATCCGGCCACAGCACTCCAGCCTGGGTGACAGAGCAAGACTCCGTCTCAAAAAAAAAAAAAAAGAAAGAAAGAAACAGTGCCTAGAATAGTACCTGGCACAAAGTAGTTAAATTAATGAACAAGTGATTGAGTAAATAAGAGTGATGAGTGGATAGTACATACAATATACTCTGTGCATGGGATACTGAGCTCCACAGGTTAAGCAAAACCACACAGATGATAAACTTGATAAAGTTTATACATTCATTGTCATCAATCTCAATTAAACCCTTAACACTGACTGACTTACTATTTTCCTAGTCAGCTGTCTCCCATTTTCAACAGCTATTCCAAAACTTTTCCACTCCCCTTAAACCTCCAATCCATCCAGCCCCCCCCTTCATTCTTGGTAGATGACTCCTCCCATTTTTACAGAACAAAGAGAGGTGACCAGACAGGAATTGTCTCCCTTCTTCTGACCACCAAATACACAATTCTCCCTGTTCCCTGCACTGATAGTCCTCTTCCTCTTCCCATTCCAGTAGAAGAGGCATTCCGCACATTTCTAGATCCCGTTCTTTTCTGACACTTTTGTGACTTTTACTTATTCATCTTCCTGATTTCTTATGTTAAAAAGTAAGCATTTTCAAGTCTATTTCAGTTCAATCTCTTGACCCACATCCCTGTTCAATTACCATACACCCTCTCTCTTCTCCATTGAAAAAAATTCACCTGCCTTCCCAAACCAATCTTGATAACATTTCCAGGACTTTCCTTGTTGCTAAATCTAATGCATACTTTTCAATCCTAATTTTAATATACCCATCTCCATCCTTTGTTTTCTTATTTTCTTTTTTGTCACTCTTCTGTTTTGCATCCTACATCTCTAGCACTGCATTATTACTCTTTTTGCAGGACTCTTTTCTGCTCCTCTTAGTTACAAGTGTTCCCCAGAGCTTTATCCGAAGCCATTTTTCTCCACACATTTATACTAGTTAATTTGGCTTATTCCCTAGGCTTTAATTAACATCAGTTTGCTGATAACTATCAACTATAGATGTTTAGCCCATATTGCTCTCCTGAGTTTGAGACACACGTACCTACCATATGTCTACACTTAAATGTCTAACAGGTACTTCATACTCAAAATAAACAAAATTCATCCCTCTTAAAACTTGCTCTTCTTCCAGTGTTCTTTATTCATGAAATGGCATCACCATTCAAACACCCACTCAAACCAGAGACGTGTGTCACTCTTGGCTTCTCTCTGGCTTCTTAACCACAGCTGGTCAGTTACCAACTCCTATCAGTTCTACCTTCCTACATACGTCTTGAATTAGTTCACTTCTCTCCATTGCCCCCATGCTCATTGGTCCACCATTATCTCTTGCCAGAGCTAGTATATCTGCCTGCAGTTAACTGGTCTCCCCGATTTTCTCTTGTCAAACCCCCCATACCCCACAATACATTCCCATTCTTTGCCCCGAGTCAGAATTGTCTTCCAAACATAGAAATCACATTTTTTGAATGCTGAAAACTCTTCAGTTGATTTACATTGCCTTTTTGATAAGATCCAAACTGCTAATATGACTTACACAGTCTTTCATAATCTGACTCCTGCCTTTATCTCCAGCCTCATTCCTCCTCCTCCTTCTTCCTCCTCTTCTCCTCCTTCCTCCTCCTCCTCTTCTTCTTCCTCTTCCTCTTCCTCTTCCTCCTCTTCTTCTTCTTCTCCTTCTTCTCCTTCTCCTTCTCCTTCTTCTTCTTCTTCCTTTTTTTTTCGAGATGGAGTCTTGCTTTGTCCCCCAGGCTGGAGTGCAATGGCACAATCATGATCTCGGCTCACTGCAACCTCTGCCTCTTGGGTTCAAGCGATTCTCCTGTCTCAGTCTCCTGAGTAGCTGGGATTACAGGCACCCGTCACCACGCCCAGCTAATTTTTATATTTTTAGTAGAGATGGGGTTTTACCATGTTGGCGAGGTCCAGCCTCATTTCTCTAGTATTCTCCCCTCCCCTACTATGTTCTTTTAGTTCCCTCACTTCTGTGACATTGAACTCAAAGCTTCTGCCATCTGGACCTTCCTCCATCATCTACGAAGTTAACTCATGCATTCTTCTGGTTTCAGCTTAAACTTCCTTTGCTCTCGGATGTTAGGAGTCCATGCTCTGTGCACATAGTGCTCCATGCTGCCTTATCATAGGTGCATTAGATTTTGCTGTAATTCCTAGGTTAATTTTATATTTTTAGTGGACTATAACAACTGTGTTTTTCTTGTTTTCCTCTGTATTCCAGATCTGTCACTGTGTCTGGTACATGGTAAGTTCCTATTAAATGTTGAAGGATGAAAGGGAACGAGAGAGAAAGGATTATAATATGGAGTAGAGTACAAAATTTGCATACATTTTGCTTTTCTGTCACACCAGTATGGTTTGCATTAACCTCACAAGTTACATGTCAGCTTTTTTTTTTTCTTTAATGGAAAGACATACTTAGGACATGTTGTCTGCAGATCCCACTGAATGGACAAAACAAGATACTTAGACCAGTGGTTCTCAGCCGAGGCTGCTCACTGAAATTACATGAGAATTTTTTAAAATTCTGATTCCTGAGTCCCAACTTTATAGATTCTGGTTAATTGGCCTGGTATCTGTTAAATGTCTCCGTGTGATTCTGATGTACAGCAAAAGTTAAGAACATGACAGTTTTCCTATGCCATTTCTCTATGACTTGCTTCACTGACTGGTATTCAAGTCGGTCGAAGAACAAAAAAATCAAACAGTCCAGATTCAGCAGAACCCTGATCTACCCACGTGCTTTCAATTACAACTAAAAATGGCTGAAACAATTAAAAAAGAGTTTGTTGGTACAAATAACTGTCAAGTCCAGAGGTAGTATTGGTTCAGGCAAACATGATCCAGTGGCCTAGAGATGGCCCCAATGCCCCAATATCTCTCTGCTTCTCTTTCCTGTCTTTGTTGGCTTTCTCCTACTTTAGACTCTTCCTATGGCCATAGATGGCTACTAAAGGCACCAGGAAAATAAGCCCATCATTGTCATTAACATCATAAGAAAAGTCTTTCAGATTCACTTTGATTGGACTGGTTTACGTTACCAACCAATTGCTGCGTTTGAGGGGTTGGAATATAGTAGAATAGTAGAGTCCTCTTCCCAGGAAACACAGCAATCCCCAAATGAAAATGGGATCTTTTAGAAAGGAAGAAGGAAGATAAATCAATGCTGAGACCATCAATGTCTGCTTTACCCATACGGTGGTTTTGGCTGGCTACAGAATTTGGTCACAAAACTGTAGTACTATTTTATAGTACTGTACTATGTACTATAAAGTACATACTTTATAAGTAACCCAGATTTCTACATCAATTCCCACAGTTAATGACTACTAAAAAACTAAATGTGATTATATTAATCATAACACTGTTTACTGAGAAAGAACTTGAGAACAGAAAATTGATTTGGATCCCGAAAACTTAAGTTGCCCCGTGTATGGTGTTTTTTTAGTGCTCAGTAAACAATGTTTTCTTGCTTCATTTTGAAAAATGAAAAATCCTAGATTCTCCAGAGAGAGTTTGATTTGTAGATTCCCACCCTGCCCTGCTGCCCCCAGCAGAGTCACCAGCCAGGAACATTTTGTTGAGGTTTATCTTTTACAATTTTTGTTATGAATGCAAGAGTTTTAAATTTCCCCCCCACTCCAAATATTGTTGAATTATAACATTGGATATTCCTTTCCTAATTATATATGCTAAAAGAAAAATACCACACACACACACACTCCCCTAAAAGCCCCTTCCAGGCCGGGCGCAGTGGCTCACACCTGTAATCCCAGCATTTTGGGAGGCCGAGGTGGGCAGATCATGAGGTCAGGGGTTCGAGACCAGCCTGACCAACATGGTGAAACCCCCATCTCTACTAAAAATACAAAAATTAGCCGGGTGTAGTGGCGTGGCATGTACCTTTATTCCCAGCTACTCAGGAGGCTAAGGCAGGAGAATCACTTAAACCCGGAAGCAGAGATTGCAGTGAGCCAAGATCGCGCCACTACACTCCAGTCTGGGTGACAGAGCGAGACTCCTTTTCAAACAAAAAAAAAAAGGCCCCTTCCTTCTGCCTGTCCCCCAGAGAATGGCAACCCTCCCTAGTTGAAAACTCACTGTTCTAGAACTTGCTGTCACTAACCACCCTTCTGGTTATAATTTGGCTTCTTAAGTTTCCCGTAGACAGAAAATGTGCTAACCAGCAAACTTGGATTTCGGGCTTGCTTATGTTATGTTACCCATTGCAAGTTAATTATTTGGCATTCATCAGCCCTTAGAGTCCCATTGTGTCTATGTGTGCTAACATTTAAGTTTCTGCATTAATAAAAATGAGTACCACATTCCTGAACAAAGTCCCCTCCATAAATCTCACTAGAACCAGAGGTGCTATCGCATCGCAGTGACCAGCCATTCTCCAAACCACCCTCACCAGACTCCTTTTCCTCCAATTGTACTAGTAAAATCATTTTTAAAAAAGAAAAAAGAGACATGAAATACCATAGGTAGAATTTATTTTACCATCTAGAAATGCAAGATGGCACACATCTGTAGAAACATTGAAAGGAGAACAAGACCTTTAGGTTGCTGTAATCCTAGGGCTGATTATGAGAAGTTCCCTTGAAGCGAGTGCTTGTGAGGAAGAAATCAGTAGCTAGAATGTGAACTTTGAGTAAATATTGGCCCTAAAAATCTCTGTTATCACATGTGAAGGAAGGAAAGAAACTTATTATAGGAGTAGAGACTAAATTCACCCACAGGGCTGCAAGTTCCTTTATTCCAGAAAACCACAAAGAGGAATCTTTTAGTGATGCAAACATCACGGATAAAGCCTTTTTATTTTTTTAGACAGGGTCATACTGTGTTGTCCAGGCTAGAGTACAGTGGTGTGATCATGTCTCACTATAGCCTCAAACTCATGGCTCAAGTGATCCTCCCACCATAGCCTCCCGAGAAGCTAGTACTACAGGCATGTGCCACCATGCCTGGCTAATTTTTTAATTTTTTGTAGAGATGAGGGCTTGCTATGCTTCCCAGGCTGGTCTCGAACTCCTGGTCTCAAGTGATCCCCCTGCCTGGGCCTTCCAAATCACTGAGATAACAGGCATGAACTACTGTGCCCAGCCAAAGAGTAAAGCCTTTGTAGAGCTGTTGTTGTTTTGTTTTTAACTATAGAATATCTCCAACTTACACAAAAATAAATAGAATAATATAATGAACTCTCATGTGCACATCACTTAGTTTCAATGATAATCAACTAGTGTCAAATATTGTTGCCTCACAATCCCCACCCACTTTGCTCTGTGCCCCCCTTCTATGTAATTATGAGTCAAATCTCAGGCATCATTTCTGAGATGGAGACTGTTTAGTTGAAGAGCAATCTTATTCTGACTGGTAATATGAAAATGGTCACTGTGGTAGAAGACTTGCGTTTCTTCAGATTACAGTTCCCTTGTGGTTAGGCTGCGCTATCCCAATACAGTTTCACTTGTTCTCGGGTGCATGTGATATTTGCTGTTAATTAAGGGATTGTTCATAGGAGAATAAGAGCAAGTCTGAAGACCCCAGGAAAGTTGTGCAGGCCAGATTATCACCTTAAACTTTAGAGAGCTGGCCTGGATTTGGCTGGATATGACCCATACTCGGAAACAGAAGGCCCTTACTATCACAGAATAAGGAGACCTTTATTCTAAAACTGAAGAACCCAGAGGTACATGCCAATACTGTTACATCAGAGTAATCCTTTTGCTACTCAAGAGGCTGGGGCAGAAGCATTACTTGAACCCAAGAGTTCAAGATTTGTTGTGATCTATGATCAGGCCTGAGAAGAACCACTGCACTCTAACCCGGGCAACATAGCAAGACCCCTGTCTCTAAAAAAAAATATTTTAGCCAGGCACGGTGGCTCACGCCTGTAATCCCAGCACTTTGGGAGGCCAAGACGGGCGGATCACGAGGTCAGGAGATCGAGACCATCCTGGCTAACACGGTGAAACCCCGTCTCTACTAAAAATACAAAAAATTAGCCGGGCATGGTGGCAGACGCCTGTAGTCCTAGCTACTTGGGAGGCTGAGGCAGGAGAATGGCGTGAACCCAGGAGGCGGAGCTTGCAGTGAGCTGAGATCCGGCCACTGCACTCCAGCCTGGGTGACAGAGCCAGACTCCGTCTCAAAAAAAAAAAAAAAAAATTATTTTAATACAAAAAACCTGAAGAACCCAGGCTGGGTGCATTTGCTCACTCCTGTAATCCCAGCACTTTGGGAGGCTGGGGCGGGAGGATCACCTGAGGTCAGGAGTTTGAGACCAGCCTGACCAACGTGGAAAAACCCCATCTCTACTAAAAATACAAAATTAGCTGGGCTTGGTGGCACATGCTTGTAATTACAGCTACTTGGGAGGCTGAGACAGGAGAATCACTTGAACCCGGGAGGCGGAGGTTGCAGTGAGCTAAGATCATGCCATTGCACTCTAGCCTGGGCAACCAGAGAGAAACTCTGTCTCAAAAAAAAAAAAAAAAAAAAAAAAAAAAACAAAAGAAAAGAAAAACAGGCTCAAGTGCCACCTGTAAGAGGAAGGAGAACTGGACCCTGCCATGGGAGTTAGGCAGAGAGGGTCCAGGATCGGGCCCGAACCTTCTGATACGCTAAGAAGCCAGTCCTAAGGTTTCAGGAGGTTATTTGCTTGGAGGCTCGCCCCTGGGAGCTAACCATCATGATCCTGTGGGAAAGTTAAATGTTCCCAATGAGTCCTAAAGTTATTTGTGAGGGAAACCTAGTAAAAGTCTAGACTTCCTGTTGCACCATAGGTTGGATGAAAGTAAAAGAAATATATCATCATTATAATTTCCAAGCCCCTTTGAGTCCTGAGCTAATAAATAAATGTAATAAATAAATATTAACATTATGTATATATGTTTGATGTGGGTAGGCAGTTTCTAGAAGGATACATAAGAAATTCTTAATAGGGTTTCCTCGGAAATGGGGCCAGGGAGGGTGGTCAAGATTTTTACTTTTTACTTTGTAGTCTTCTATACATTAAAAAAGTTTATTTATTATTTATATAATACAAATACGTAAGATACAAATGTGTTTATATATAATGTGTCAGCATATCCCAACTGAGCCAAGAAGTTTATGCCACATTAGGAATTAAATGGTAGAGAAAAATAGTATTTTAAAAATATTACCCCACAGTGGTTTACATGTCAAGTTCCTTCAAAATTTTTCTTCTGAAATTTTCCTGTTTTTTTTTAAGACTATATCTTTCTTGCTGAGCTATAAGCTATAAAGCAATTTTAGTGTTCTCCCAGACCTCCACCATTACTAACAATATTAATTCCTTGCACATAGCATTCGAGCAGGGTTCTCGTCCCTGGCTTGCATAACCAGAGCCTGGCCCCAAAGTAAGTAAACCTGAATTGGGCTCACCTGAGCCCATCTTTTTTCTCAATTTTAAAAGCTTCGCAGGTGATTGTGATGTACAGCCAGAGCTGAGGCTCAGCATTAGAGGAACTGGGGATAATGATGCAGGGAACAGTGCTAGAGTACTCAACCAACGTTCTATGCTAGTTGATGGGTCCATCCCAGAAATTTTCCATGAATGAGCACATAGCAGAGCAAAATATAAATTGAACCCTTTCAACGAACCATGAACACCTTTGTAGTTTAAAAATACTTGTTAAAGGGTGTTTTAAATTAACTGCCCACTTCATTCCAATTTGTCTTTTGATTCCCTTAGTACTTTTCCTCCTTGTATTTTGTGTAAACGCAATGCTATGTGAGTAAAAGAGAAGGGAGGAGAAAGAAGAAAATGTGCTGAAGCAGGTGTTTTTAGAGTGGGTTTTCAGAATATTTTGGAGTTAACATTAATTCATTTCAAAGGGGCAGAAAAATATGCAGAGGTACCATGAGATTGATTAGTATGAAAAATGTTGGCAGGACCTCTAATTCTGTTGCTCACTCTCCAGGATTTGGAACAGGCATGTTCCTTTCATGTGGAATTGGAATTAATTGGACAATTAATTCAAAATGCCTTCATGAAAAGAACAAAAACAAATAAAATTGCCCTTCATGTCTGGTTGCCTCAACAGAACAACAAAAAAGTGATGGAAATGGATGCTCTCCCAGTCTTACTTTTCTATGTAAATGTGAAAGAGAAACATGGCTACAGGGACAAGGTATGGCCTAGGAAAAGGGAGAATCTACCTTTTAGAGTAGGGGTTTTTAACCTAGGTTCCTTAGAAGGTTTCAAGGTGTCCATGAACCTCCTGAAATCACATACAAAATGGTGTGTGCACATTTTTTTCTAGGGTTATGGTCCATGGCTTTCATCAGATTCTCAAACCATCGGAAAACATTAAAAACTGCCCTTTTTTTTTTTTTTTAAATGAGTCTGGGGGGTAGGGTGGAGGGTATAAAAATTATTCAAGTTAGGAATATTAAAAAGAGAGCCTGTTAATTTAGTCAAATATTAGGGGGAATCACACTGATCTTGGAACTGGAGAGAAGGCAGAAAATCACATCATTTGAAGCCAGGCATGGGGAGGAAAAACAGGAAAGAGGTGGGCAAGAAATTACAGGCTGAAATTCAGGTGAAGGAGCAGGTAGTTGGTAATTGTTGAAGTTGTGTGATGAGTGCATGGGGATTCATTATATCTTTCTCTTTACTTATGTTTAGGTTTGAAATTTTTCACAATAAAAAGTTTTCGAAAATAAGGAGTCCCAGAGAGAATTCCTAGAAGATGGCAGAGCAGGAAAAAGAGGAACCTGTCTTCCCACCTAGATAATAATTTTACCAGTAGAATCTGTCTAATGTATTTTGGAACTGTGGAGTCTGTTGACTTCCAGGACTTGGGCAATAATTGTGGTTAATTTTCATCAATTTCAGCTGTAATCACAGTAGCAGCTAACCACCCTTCAGCCACATGTCAGGCAGCTGTGCACATGCTCCTGGAGCAACCTGTACACAGCCTGTGGGAGCCAGGGTGGCTGAAAAGGACCCTGTCCTCCAAATATCTAGGATCTGTGCTCTCATTGCTGATTGCTGCTTCTGATCACAGAGGTGCAAAGAAGCAGCAGGTTTTGTTGTTGCACCTTACCCAATTGTTGCAAGTCCCTCCATCTCTGGATGAAGTGACTCTTAGGGAATATAAAGGGCAAACACCTTTTTCCCTTCCTACATTTTTTCCCCTTTTGGGAACTAGATATTGAAGACTAGAACATTAAAAATGAACCACATATATGTGATTGGAGTTAGAAAATCATCATGTATACCCAGGGAAAGGCGAAGGCTCGAAAAAATATATGAGAGGATCTTAACTTTATACTTCTGGCTGATCCACACCACAGAGAGCCTACAACAACAACAACAAAAATAGAAAACCAGCAAACCAGCTGGGTGAGGTGGCTCATACCTGTAATCCCAGCATTTTGGGAGGCTTAGGCAGGCAGATCACCTGAGGTCAGGAGTTTAAGACCAGTCTGACCAACATGGAGAAATCCCATCTCTGCTAAAAATACAAAATCAGTCAGGCGTGGTGGCACATGCCTGTAATCCCAGCTACTTGGGAGGCTGAGGCAGGAGAATCACTTGAACCTGGGAGGCGGAGATTGTGGTGAACCAAGATCGTGCCATTGAACTCCAGCCTGGGCAACAAGAGTGAAACTCTGTCTCAAAAAAAAACAAAAAAGAAAACAAGAAAAAAAAGAAAGAAAAAAACAAAAAAACAAAAGAAAGGATACTGATTTTCAGAGTTACCACATTATTAGATTCAAATATCCAATTTCCAACAAAAAATTCACAAGGCATGCAAAGAAACAAATGTATGGCTTGGTTAAAGGCGGGGGGGTGGGGGGGAACTAACAAGAAATTGTCCCTGAAAGAGACCTAAAAATGGATGTAATAGACAAGGACTTTCAAACAACTGTCTTAAAGATGCTAAAAGAACTAAAGGAGGATGTGGTGAAAGTCAAGAAAGCAATATGTGAAGAAAATGGAAATATCAATAAAGAAATAGAAAACCTAAAAAGAAAGAAAAAATAAATTCTAGAGCTGAACATTACAGTAGTCGAAGTGAAAATTTTAAGAAATTCAAAGGCAAATTTGAGCAAGCAGAAGAAAGAATCAGCAAACTTGATAGGACAATGAAAATTATCAAGACTGAGGAACAGAAAAAAGATTGGAGGAAAGTGAACAGAGCCTGAGGGACCTATAGGGTACCATCAAGCAGATCAACATGCATTGTGGGAATTCCAGAAGGTGAACATAGAAAGGGGAAGAGAGAATATTTGAAGAAATGATGGTCAAAAACTCCCTAAGTATTTGGAAAATTCACAAATTTGTGGAAATTAACCAGCACACTCTTAAATAACCAATGAATAAAAGAAGAAGGCCGGGCGCGGTGGCTCAAGCCTGTAATCCCAGCACTTTGGGAGGCCGAGACGGGCGGATCACGAGGTCAGGAGATCGAGACCATCCTGGCTAACACGGTGAAACCCCGTCTCTACTAAAAAATACCAAAAACTAGCTGGGCGAGGTGGTGGGAGCCTGTAGTCCCAGCTACTCGGGAGGCTGAGGCAGGAGAATGGCGTGAACCCAGGAGGTGGAGCTTGCAGTGAGTTGAGATCCGGCCACTGCACTCCAGCCTGGGTGACAGAGCGAGACTCCGTCTCAAAAAAAAATAAAAATAAAAATAAAAATAAATAAATAAATAAAAGAAGAAATCACAATGGAAATTACAATGTACCTAGAGACAAATGAAAATGAACACACATAGTACCCAAACTTATGGAACACAGAGAAAGTAATGCTAAGGGGAATATTTATAATAAATTCAAAATTTACATTAAATAGCTTACATTAAAAAATAATAAATGTCTTAAATCAAAACCTAACCTTAAAACTTAAGGAACTAGAAAAAGAAAAAGAAACTAAACCCAAAGCTGGTAGGAGGAAGAAAATAATAAAGATTAGAGCAGAGATAAATGAAATAGAGAATAGAAGAATAATGGAGAAAAATAATAGAAGAATAATAGAGGAATCAAAAGATGGTTCTTCAAAAAGATCAACAAAATTGACAAGCCTTTAGCTAAATGGACTACAGAAAGAAGACTCAAATTATTAAAATTAGAAATAAAGTGGGGACATTATTACCAAATCTACAGAAATAAAAAGGATTTTAAGAGAGCAATTGTACTTCAACAAATTGGATAACCTCGATGAAATGGACAAATTTCTAAAAACACATAACCTATCAAGACTAAGCCACAAAGAAACAGAAAATCTGAATAAACCTGTAGCTAACACAAAAGTTGAATCTCTTATAAAAGACAGTAATTTAAAATATCCCATGAAAGAAAAGCCCTGCACAGTGGCATGCAGCTGTAGTCTCACCTACTCAGGAAGCTGCAGTGACAGGACCACTTCAGCCCAGAAGTTCAAGACCAGCCTGGGCAATGTAAGAAGACCCCATCTCTTAAAAGAAAAGAAAAGTCCTGGATTTGATGGTTTTACCAGTGAATTATACCAAACATTTAAATAACTAACACCCATCCTTCTCAAACTTTTCCCAAAAAATTGAAGAGGAGAGATTACACCCTAACCCAGTCTATTAGGCCAGCATTACCCTGATACCAAAGCCAGATAAAGACTCTACAAGAAAAGAAAACTAATATACCAATAGCCCTTATGAACATTGATGCAAAAATATTCTGAACAAAATATGAGTAAACTGAGTGCAACAGCATATTAAACAGATTATACACTATGACTAAGTGAAGTTTATTCCTGGAATGCAAGGATGATTCAATCTATGAAAACTGATCAATGTAATACACTACATTAACAGAATGAAGGGGGAAAGCCACATGATCATCTCAAGTGGTGCAGAAAAAGCATTTGACAAAATTCAACATCCTTTCGTGGTAAAAATTCTCAGTATACTCTGAATAGAAGGAAACTAACTCAACATAACAAAAGCTGTCTGTGAATAACCCACAGCAAACATCATACTTAATGGTGAAAGACTGAAAGTTTTTCTCTAAGATCAGAAACAAGACAAAAATTTCCACTGTCACCATATAGCACTGGAAATGCTAGACACAGCAATGAGACAAGAAAAATAAATGAAAGGTATCTAAATATCCCTGTTTGCAGATGACATGATCTTATATGTAGAAACCCTGAAGATTTCACACACAAAAAAGTTAGAATTAATAAACAAATTCAGCAAAATAGCAGGATACAAAGTCAACACACAAAAATCAGCTGCATTTGTATACGCAAACAATAAACAATCTGAAAAGAAAATTAAGAAAACAATTCCATTTATAGTAGCATCAAAAATAATAAGTACTTAGGAATTAACTTTACCAAGGAGGTAAAAAATCTATGTACTGTAAAGTACAAAATATATCTGAGAGAAATTAAAGAAGACATAAATAAATGGAGAGCTATTTCATGTTCATGGATTGGAAGACTTAATATTGTTAAGATTTCAACACTACCCAAAGTGATCTACAGATTTAGTGCAATTCATATCAAACAAGGAGGTTTTTTTGCAAAAATAGGAAAACAGATCTTAATATCCATATGAAATTTCAAGGAACTCTAAATAGTCAAAATAATTCTGAAAGAGAAGAACAAAGCTGGAGGACTCACACTTACTGATTTAAAAATTTATTGTAGGTAACAGTAATTAAGACAGTATGGTGGTGGCATAAAGACTACACATAAAGACCAATGAATACAATAGAGAATCCAGAAATAAATCTTCAAATATATATGGTCAAATGATTGTTGGTAAGGGAACCATGATTATTCAATAAGGAAAAGACAATCTTTTCAACAAATGGTGCTGCGAAAACTAGGTATTCACATGCAAAAGAATGAACTTGGACCCTTACCTAATACCATATGCACAATTTAGCTCAAAGTAGATCCATGGCCTAAATGTAAGCCCTAAAACTATAAAACTCTTAGAAGAAAACATAAGGCAAAAACTTCATGACATTGGTTTAGGCAGTGATTTTGTGTAATGACACAAAAGGCACAGGCAACAAAAGAAAAAAATAGACAAATTGGACTTCATGAAAATTTAAAAATTTTGTATTGAAAGACACTATCAACAGAATAGAAAGGCAAGCTACAGAATTTGAGAATATATTTACACATCATATATCTGATAAGGGATTAGTATCCAGAATATATGGAGAACTCCTAAAACTCAACAACAAAAATACAAACAGCTCAATTCAAAAATCGGTGAAGGACTTGAATAGGTATTTGATACTTCTCCAAGAATATATACAAATGGCCAATCAGCACATGCAAAAATGCTCAACATTACTACTCATTGTGGAAATGCAAGTCAAAACTATAGTGAAAGCCACCTGGACACCCTTAGGATGGCTACTATCAAAGCAATAGAAAATAAAATGTGTTTGCAGGGATGTGGAGAAAATAGAATCTTTGTGCCTGTTTGGGGGATATAGAATGGTATAACCACTGTGGAAAGCAGTATGGTGGTTTCTTAAAAAATTAAAAATAGATTTACCATATGATCCAGCAATGCCATACCCAGAAGAATTAAAAGCGAGGTATCAAAGATACTTGTATGCTTATGTTCATACAGCATTATTACAAGAGCTAAAACATTGAAGCAACCCAAGAGGTCATTGACAAATGAATGAAAAAGCAAAATGTGATATATACTTACAATAGGATATTATTCAGCCTTAAGGCTGGGCAGAGTGGCTCATGCCTGTAATCCCAGCACTTTGGGAAGCCGAGGCAGGTGGATCGCCTGAGGTCAAGAGTTCAACATCAGCCTGGCCAACATGGTGAAACCCTGTTTCTACTAAAAACAAAAAAATTAGCTGGGCGTGGTGGCTGATGCCTGTAGTCCCAGCTACTTGGGAGGCTGAGGCCCAAGAATCACTTGAACTCAGGAGGCAGAGGTTGCAGTGAGCCCTGGGATCATGCCACTGCACTCCAGCCTGTGCAACAGAGTGAGACTCAGTCTCAAAAAAAAAAAAAAAAAAAGAATATTATTCAGCCTTTAAAAGGAAGAAAATTCAGGCCAGGCATGGTGGCTCACACCTCTAATCCCAGCCCTATGGGAGGCCAAGACAGGTAGATCACTTGAGGTCAGGAGTTCAAGACCAGCCTGGTCAACATGGTGAAACCCCATCTCTACCAAAAATACAAAAATTAGCCAGGCGTGGTGACAGGCACCTGTAATCCCATCTCCTTAGGAGGCTGAGGCAGGAGAACTGCTTCAATCCAGGAGGCAGATGTTGCACTGAACTGAGGTCGTACCACTGCACTCCAGACTGGGCAACAGAAGCAGACCCTGCCACAAGGGGGAAAAAAACGAATAATAAGAAGAAAATTCTGACGCATGCTACAACATGGATGAACCTTGAGGACATTAGGCTAAGTGAAATAAGCCAGCCACAAAACAACAAATACTATATAAATCCCACTTTTATGAAGTACTTAAAGTAGTCAAAATCATAGAGACAGAAAGTAAATTGATGGTTGCCAGGGGTAGCAGGAAAGGAGCAATGAGTAATTGTTTAATGGGCATAGAGTTTCAATTTTGCAAGATGAAAAGAGATCTGGAGATGGATGCTGGTGATGGTTGCACAACCATATGAATATACCGAATGCCACTCAGCTGTGCACTTAAAAATGATTAAGATAGCAAATTTGGTTACATGTATTTTACCATAATAAACTTGGGGGAAAAAATTAAAATGAAAAGAACCCAGGTGAGATAGCAGAGGATGCTATGAGCTGTTGAGCCTATGTGAACAGAGACTAGTGGCCCTCATGGCATCATGTGGCTGAATGAGTGGTTGGTAACGATCTGTTTTCTACCATCTGTTTCCTTTTCTTCCTCATTTTTTTTCTTAATTTGCTTCCTTGAGAGAACAATCTTGCTTCTTTGAGATACAAAATTCCAAGTTTGATGTGGTGATTATGGGAAAAAAAGAATGTGAGGTCACAATGAGAAGATGGGACACTATGGAAGGCCCTTTAATTTTCTAATATTCACATAGACTTTAAAAAATAATCTCTGGGGCCTGGTAACTTAGTAATGTCATTGAGTTATTATAAAAGAGTAAGCAATTTTATAATATATTTGTTTAGGGATATAATTTTGTATAATTTCCCTTGTTCAGTTATTTTTCGGTATAAATTAGCCTCAATGATATGATCATTTCTGTTTTTTTCTAAAATTAGGATAATAATACCTGTTTTATTAATGGTGATATAAACTCTAGGAGAAAAACATGAATGAATACTCACAAGTGTTTACTACTTGTGAGTAGCAGAAAACATGTGAATACTAACAAGTTACCATAGTCTTGTTCCTAAATTTCCATGAGAGACCTTCCAAATGTATGAATTTTTATGTCTATATCTTGAGCCAAGAATATCCTTCTTCACTATCCCCACCCTACACCTAATCAGGAAATTTCCAAGTCTTTCAACATATTTCATATTCACAAATTGCTTATGTTGGATCATCACCCTTGTCCTTCACTTATTGGGCACCAGAGGGCACACATCTTAAATCTCACTTTCTCAGAGACACAAATCCTTTTTCCCTCCACTGCAGGATTTTCTCCTCTGGATTTGCTCTGGCACCTTGGCTTAGGGAAACAGTTCAGCTTTGCTCTTCCTGATTAGTGGCTTTCCTGATGGTGTGGTTCAACACACCCACCAGAAACAGAAGGTAATGATTACTCAGGAGGCCTGCTACCGGTATCAATCTGCACAATCAGAAGAATTGTCCTTGAAAATAGTCTTTGTAAACCATTGGTTCATTTTTTTTTTTTCTTTGGTTCTTGCTAATTTTTCATTGTTTTTAGGCTGAAGATAGCCTAAAATTCTATTTATAACTTTTGCCTTCAAAGCTTATAAAGTGAGATAATAGAAGTGAAACTGCTTTCAAAGGGGAAAGAAGCACCATATAATTGCAAAGTAGAATTACCTCTAGGAGAAATGTTAACCAGACAAGGCCAGTCTGTCACCCACTGGGAAGTCGCACAATCTCAGCTCGCTACAGCCTCAACCTCCCCAACTCAAGCAATCCTCCCACATCAGCCCCCCAGGTAGTGGGACTACAGGCGTGTGCCACCTAAGTTTTTTATTTTTTGTAGACACAGGGTTCACCCTATGTTGCCCAGGCTGGTCTCAAACTCTGGGCTTAAGTAACCCACCCACCTCAGCCTCCCAAAGTGCAGGGATTAGAGGTATGAGCCACTATGCTTGGCCCATAATTTTTGATTCTTGTGACTGTATGCTCTCATTTTTTTCTTAATGATTTCTCTGTTGATCTTTCTTTATAAAAATTTGTATTTTCTAAACCTATTTAATTATTCTGGACATATCCTAAACTATACATTCAGAGCCACCCAAGTAGCCATCCATCCATTTATGAAATAATATGACTATTAAGAAATCTAGAAATTAAATTTTAAAAATAAAATATGATTTTTTGTTTACTATAAAAAAGCAGGTCTCAACAATCAATAAGTAAATGATTCTAAAAGAAAATATCAAAATATAAGTATATAGTTTTTTTTTTTTCCCTAATACCAAATAAGAATATTTTTATTTTCCTTTGGGCCATCCCTCAATCACAGTATATTCAGAATAGTTTTCAAATTTTGTAGGATTGTTTTTATCTTTCTGTGCCTTTGACAAGTATGAGTAGATTTAGTTGAGGAGGTAAGTAGGCCACAGAGCATTAGAACAATTTATTTTTATTTTTTGAGACGGAGTCTCCCTTTGTCACCCAGGCTGGAGTGCAGTGGTGTGATCTCGGCTCACTGCAACCTCTGCCTCCTGGGTTCCAGCGATTCTCCTGCCTCAGCCTCCAGAGTAGCTGGGACTACAGCTGTGTGTCACCATGCCTGGCTAATTTTTGTGTTTTTAGTAGAGACGGGGTTTTACCATGTTGGCCAGGCTGGTCACAAACTCCCGACCTCAAGTGATCCACCTGTCTCAGTCTCCCAGAGTGCTGGGATTATAGGCATGAGCCACCATGCCAGGCCCAGAACAATTTCTGAATTCAAAACAAATAGCCCTGAATAGTATATTCTCTATTCACTGAATAGAAAATTCATGTTCAATGTTTTGTCAGTGTTTTCATCATAGGCAAATCTGAGACCAATTTTCTTAGGAAGACAGTGCCATAAATGTTGATGAGGCTCCCTAGTTAACCCCCACCTCAAACCAAACCAAAGGAAACATTTTATCCAGTTAAATATGTGGTAGTCCCTTCTGAAATCCCCACCACTCTTTGTTATTCATGTATTTACTATTTTTCTGATTAACATAAGTAATAGGAAGAGAAATTCACATCTGTAGAGCACTTTACCCACATGTACTAAGTTGTACTTGTCTCCCAACTCCTATGTGGGATATATGTATGAAGTACTATTGTTCTGGGATCTTTGGTATTGGGATGTCGCTTTTCTAGCCGAAAACCTCCTTGGTGCCTTTGCCCAAGTTTTGCTCAGGCCCTCTGGGTTTGTTCCGCCCACTCGGCCAGGCAGGCAGTGCCCCGCTCATGCTACTGGCCCTTGATCACACGCCTCTAAGGGAGACTGAGTCAGGTGTGGAGCGGCAAGGGATGTGTAAGCGATCATGGGATCCGGCCACTGCGCACAAACACGCCGGCTGCTGCCACAGGGCAGGCAGTTCCGGGTGCTGGCACGGGTGCTGGCGCTCTGTGAGGCCGCGCTGGACCAGGCACACTTCAAGCAACTTCCCCAGCTGGCACCGGAAAATGCAGTGACGTCCAGAAGCTTGGAGATGCCTGCAACTGCAGGCCTCCAAAGACGGAGTCACAGCCCTGGCTTGGGGAGCTCCCAGATCTGGGCTCCCTGAAGGACCGCAGCTGTTCTCTCCTCTTCACCCACAGCAGGGCGAGCAAGGGGCGGGTTTCAGCCCTGTTTGTGTTACAGCTCTTTCAGCCTTGCCATTTGGTGGGTCCCGAGTTCTTGTTCTGCCTTCAAGAAGAATGGGGTACACAGACAAGTGGAGGGTGAGCAAGGCGAAGAGGAGCTTTACTGAGCAATAAAACAGCTCAGAGGAGACCTGCAGTGGGCAGCTCCTTTCGATAGCCAGGGTGTCCCGACGAGTTTTCAGCTCTCAGCAGAGAGGGTAGCTCCTCTCTGCAGTTAGTCCTCCCATCATCTCTTCAGCTCCTCTCTGCAGCTGGTCATCCCCTTGTCTCTCTGTCCTCTCTCCATCCTCTCTTCCGAGTTTGACTCTGGGGGTTTTTTATGGGCCTCTGAAGGTAGGAAGTGTGTGCTGATTGGTCCATGGGTGGCCGTGGATGGGCCCAGGGAAAAGCACCACACGTTCCCACTCTGGTCCGTGGGACTGGTAGCCCGGCCCCCAAGCTTCAGGACCCCTTGGCTTGAAGGTAGGAGTTTCCTGGGGACCCACCCCATTCTGCCCAGGAGTCTATCTGCTTCCTGCTGCTGTTCATGGTGCCCAGGTTGTTCGTGCCAAGGAGCACCTGCAGGCCAGCGCCTGGCTGTCCTCAGCACCCCCTGGTCTCCCTCCCATGCTCATTAGTTCCCAAAGTCCAGAGAGGGCAGAGTTGGCAGGGGCCGAGTATGTCAGTGCTGCCGTGAGCCTGCGCACACCCAGCCAGGCTGCAACAGTGCCCGGGCTTGGCCCCATCCTTGCTCTGAGATCCAAGGGGGGCGCTGGGAGCGGGGAGAGGCTAGATAATGGGGGCAGACACCTCTGAGGCTACGGGGACAAGGGTGGCCTTCCTGTGCCCCTGAGAGTGCATAGATGCCTGGTTCTGCAGTCGCAGCTGGGCGCTGCAGCTGCGGGGCTCCTGCCGGCTCCCAGCCCCTAAGAGCACAGGGAGACAAGGGTCCATGTCCACAGCGGTGTCTTGGGTGGCTGCAACCGCACCCGAAAGGTCCAGGCTGCTGCCTGCTCCCTGCTCCCGCTGGGTTCATGAAGGTGACACCGCCCCAGGCCCAGTTCCGCCTCGGGTCCCCTCTCTGCCCACCCCTTCATGTGCGACCGCACTGCTCTTCTGTCAGTAGGCAACTCGGCCTGGCCCCATCACGGCAGCCGCCAGAGCGGTGGGATCTGGAGGGCTCCCAGGGCAGGCTCCAGAGACTGTCACCTCCTCGCCGCAGTGGTGGACAGCAAGAGCAGCGACGTGGGGCTAGGGGCCAGAGCGGCAGAGGCTCTGGGCCTGGGATCAAGTCCCACCCAACTGCACGAGGGTTGGGCGAGGGTTGGGCAGGAATGTCGAAGTCCACTGCCTCAGGGATGCAGGTCACAGGGGTCACACCACTGCCACTGTCGCTCCCACAGCCGCTCCCTCAACCACTGTCCATGCCCCTCTGCTGCTGCTGTCACTGTGATTCTTATTTTATAACTGCCTCAGAGAAGTTAAATAAACAGATTTAAAAATTCAAGATGTAGGACGGGCATGGTGGCTCATGCCTGTAATTCCAGCACTTTGGGAGGCAGAGGCTGGTGGATCACCTGAGGTCAGGAGTTCGAGACCAGCCTGGCCAACATGGCAAAACCCTGTCTCTACTAAAAATACAAAAATTAGTTGGGCATGGTGGTGGGTACCTGTAATCCCAGCTACTCGGAAGGCTGAGGCAGGAGAATCGCTTGAACCCAGGAGGCAGAGGTTGCAGTGAGCCGAGATTGTGCCACTGCACTCCAGCACGGGCAACAAAGCGAGGCTCCGTCTCAAAAAAATAAAAAATAAAATAAATTAATTAATAAAAATTCAAGATGTATATACATTATTATGGAAGAGAATTCATGGTTTTATTTTTTTCAGAACTGGCGTAGACAGTCCTGAATTTCTAATGGTTTATGTGTGAAAGTTTTTTTTAATGTCAACTAGTTTAACTTTTTAAGTTATATTTTTTCATATTTTTTATATTTTTAAATGAATACTGAGTGCACGGAAAAATATATTCTGGACTTTAGATCCTGAAACTCCACCTTCACCTGCAAATCATATGTTTTAGACCCTTTTCTTCTCTGAGTATTACCTTTTCTTTCCACCTACATTCTCTGCTAACCAGGGTAGTCACTCTTATATGCAGCATATGTGAAACCAAATGTTTGGGAGACAGTGTGGGTGGAGAGAAAAAGTGTAGCCTTGAGCATCAGACACCTCCTTACCTTACTGAATTTACAGCATGCCCTTGAGCAAATGTTGTAACTGATGGAGTCTCAGTTTCCACTTTTGCAAATGTCATAATAATATCTATATCTTGCAGTTATTTAGAGGATTAAATGAGATATCATTTATATTGTCCTGAAGTGTAATTGGTTCCAAAATACTTTCCACCCTTGTTAGTAGTAAAATGAGTAATATTTATCAATAAATTACTTTGCACTTTAGTTGTAGTTTAGAGTAGTGTGAAAGCCTGGATTGTTACTATTCCATAGGAATTAGCTCCTGTTTTTGGCCTGAGACTAACTAATGTCTAGTCCTCAAAATTCCTATTCATAAAGTTCAATAATAAGCAGATGGGTTACACAGCCCTAATTTTGCAGGTCACACTTACTTTTCCTCTTGGTATAAGGTTTTGTCAGCAACTAAAAACATCCAGGATACTCAAAAAGTGTGATCAATGTATAACAACACAGGAATTGTCTAAGAAGAATTCAGGAACAAGAGAATGCTGGGTAAATCACAGACTGATCATGAGACAGCCACAGCTATAGAAAAAAATCTGATTTAGAGAAACGATAATTTTTTGTGTTTTCTCTTACCCCTTCCCTCCCTTTAGTTCCCAATAATTTTATTTTATAGCAAAGATACTTAAAATAAAATTTTATTTGATAGCAAGACAGGGTCTTGCTTTGTTGCCCAGGCTGGAGTACAGTGGCTATTCGCAGGTATGGTCATAGTGTATTACAGCCTCAAACTCCTGGCCTCAATCGTCCCACCTCAGCCTCAAAAGTAGGTTGGACTACAGATACACATTACCAATTTTAAATTTTAAAATGTAAAATAAAATTTTGTCTTTCTTCGTTTTTCTTTCTTTCCATTACTTAAACTTCATTTGACATTTATACAATCAAGAAATACAAACTGAGTCCTTACTACATGTCAGAAACTTATAGAATACAATAATAAGTGAAACAGCCAGTCTTTGATTTCAAGAAGTTAACATTGGTTGGGAAGGCAGATAACTAGGGGTAAGTAACAATAAATAAATAAATAAGATGGTTTCAGAGAATGCTAAATATTATAAGGAAAATAAAATAAATATGGCAGAGAGTAACTAGGGAGTATCTTTAGATTGGGCGGTCAGAGAAGGTTTTCTAAAGAGAGCTTGAGCTAAGACCTAGCTGATAAGGTCTGAGCCATTTGAAAATGTGGCAGGAAAATATGATGCACAGAAGCCAAGAGAAGAAAATGTTTAAGAAAGAGAGATTGGGCAATTGAATCTGCTGATAAAGTAGGTGAGATGAAAACCAGAAGTGATTATTAAAGTTTACCTTTGGTGACCTGGGCAAAAGCAGGGGCTGTGGTGCTATCTGGATGCAAGTTCAACTGCTGAGGCTAAGGGAAGAAGTCTGCCAAAGGGAGAAACTAGTGATCAGGTTGTATATGCCCAGAAGCTGGTTAGATTGTTCTTTATAAAATAAAGTAGCTCTAGTACCCCCAGTACCTCACAAAACAAATGCATCTACTTGGTTTGTATCACTTCTGACAAGTTGTGCTAATAATAATAGTAGAATTATTTATGATTTTACTACTGATTTCATATAATTTTGACTATTATATCAAGATCCTGAATTTTCCTTTTTCTTTTTTTTAATTGAAGTTAATAATTTTTAAAATTTTTACTTTTGTAGAGACAAGATCTCGCTGTGGTGACCAGACTGGTCCTGAACTTCTGGGCTCAAGCCACCTTGGCCTCCCAACCTGCTGGGATTACAGGCATGAGCAGCCACATCCAGCCTCCTTTTTTTTTTTTTTTAACAGGTGTGTAAGACCATAGGCTTCTGTCTCCTCCTCACCCCTTCCCATCTTCTTTCCTAACTGTGCCCATAAATGAATATATAATCAATTTGGGTGGAGTTTATCACTGAAAGCTTCCTAAACTGGGGAGTAAATCAGTTTGGCACAGTGGTTATGAGAGCAGATTTTGACTGTGACCTGGCTTTATATGCTGGCTCTACTCTTTACTACATATGTGAACTTGGACAAATTACTTAACTTCCTTATGCTTCAATTTCTTCCTTTGTTAAAAGGCGATAACTGGCCAGGCACAGTGGCTCATGCCTGTAATCCCAGCACTTTGGGAGGCCGAGGTGGGTGGATCACTTGAGGTCAGGAGTTCGAGACCAGCCTGACCAACAGGTGAAACTCCATCTCTACTGAAAATACAAAAATTAGCCAAGCCTGGTGGCGTGCACCTGTAATCCCAGCTACTCAGGAGGCTGAGGCAGGAGAATCACTTGAACTTGGGAGGCAGAGGTTGCAGTGAGCTGAGATCATGTCACTGCACTCCAGCCTGGACAGCAGAGCGAGACTCAATCTCAAAAAAAAAAAAAGGAGGTGGTGGGGATAATGGTAATGTTTTATAAGTGTTTTGTAGGTATCAATTTATCTAATCTTCACAATAATCCTTAAGTAATATAATTAAACTTCCTTTGCAGATGAGAAAACCATCTCAAAACTGATAAATAGCAAACCAGAATTTGATCCTAGGCAGTGTGGTTCACAACCTAGAGCCTTTAACTGCAATGATGTCTCCCTGCCTGTCCTAAAGGGTCATGCTCTGCACTGTGTAGGCCTGAAAGCCCTTCTCCAAGTCTTGTTGGACCTGGGTGAACACCTGACCCAAAATCATATAATACTTGTATAGCCTAGCTAGAAAGATGACCTGAACTTTTGTTCTGAAAACATGGGAATAAGCTGCCACATGATGGTGTGAACTGCAACTGAAAAGTCCAGTACAGTTGGGGCCTTGATGGCCACTGGGAGGGAAGAAGAGAAAAAAAAAATTAGGGCAGCTGCACCATGACAAAACTAAGTGGAAGGGCTCGTGACAGCTAGCCTCATTCCGTTCCTAAAGTTTCTCAGGTCTGGTCCCACAAAGGCCCAACTGTCCTTAGTCCCTTCCCTCCCCTCCCCTCCCCTCCCCTCCCCTCCCCTCCCCTCCCCTTCCCTTCCCTTCGACAGAGTTTCGCTTTTATTCCCCGGGCTGGAGTGCAGTGATGTGATCTCAGCTCACTGCAACCTCCGCCTGCTAGGTTCCAGCAGTTGTCCCACCTCAGCCTCTCGAGTAGCTGGGATTACAAGCATGCGTCACCACACCCGGCTAATTTCGTATTTTTAGTAGAGACAGGGTTTCACCAAGCTGATCAGGCTGGTCTCAAACTCCTAACCTCAGGTGATCCACCCAGCTCAGCCTCCCAAAGTGCTGGGATTACGGGCGTGAGCCACCGGGCCTGGCCGAGTCGTTAGTTCTTTGAGTGAGCCCACTGTGTATCCTTCCAAAAAAACAACAAACAAAAGACGCAGCTGTTATAATCATAGCAAAGAAAAATCCTTTACTTAACCTAGCATCAATGGTTCTCTGTTCCTTGTAAAATAACAACAGCAACTACAAAACAACCTTACTTAAAAATGGGCGAATAATTTGAACATACATTTCTCCAAAGAAGACGTACAAATCGCCAACAAAGTATGTAAAAAGATACTCAAAATCACTAATCAACAGGGAGCTATTAATACAAATCAAAACCACAATGAGTTAACACGTCACACCAATTAGGATGGTTATTATTTTTTAAAAAAGAAAAAAAAAAGGCCAGACATGATGGCTCACACCTGTAATCCCAGCACTTTGGGAAGTTGAGGCAGGCAGACTGCTTGAGCCCAGGAATTTGAGGCCAGCCTGGGCAACATGGCAAATCCCCCTCTCTAAAAAAATACAAAAATTATCCGGGCACGGTGGCACATGCCCGTAGTCTCAGTACTCAGGAGGCTGGGGTGAGAGGATTGCTTGCGCCCAGGAGGCATAGGTTGCAGTGAGCGGCAGAGCAAGACCCTGTTTCAAGAAAAATAAAATAAAGTATAAATATAAATAAAACCAAATAAAAAGGTAAGTACTGGTGAGGTTGTGAAGAAACTGGAAGACTAGTATGATGTTGGTGAGAATAAAATGGTACAACAGCTATGGAAAACAGTATGGAGATTCCTCAACAAATTAAAAATAGAACTACAGTATAATACAGAAATCCCACTTCTGGGTATATTTCCAAAAGAATTGAAATCAGGATCTCATAAAGATATCTGCACCCTTATGTTCACTATGTTCACTGAAGCACTATTCACAATAGTCAAGATATGAAATCAACATAAGTGTCCATCAACAGACAAATGGATAAACAAAATATAGCATATATAATAAAAATAGAATATTATTCTGCCTTAAAAAGGAAAAAGTTCTGACACACACTATAATATGGATGAACCCTGAGGACATATTAAGTGAAGTAAGTCGGTCACAAAAAGACAAATACTGTATATTCCCACATATATGAGATACCTAGAGTGGTCAAATTCATAGGAAGAGAAAATAGAATGGTGGCTGCTAGAAGCAGGGCCGCGGTGGGGGTTGAGGGGAGATGGGGAGTTGTTTAATGGGCATAGAGTTTCAGTTTTGCAAAATGAAAAGAGATCTGAAGATTGGTTGTACAACAATGTGAATGTACTTAGTACTACTGAACTGTACACTTCAAAATGGTTAAGATAATAAATGTTATATTAAGTATATTTTACCACAATTAAAAAACCAACAAGCAAACAAAGCCAACCAACCAACAAAACAAACAGAAACCAACAAGAAAAAAAATGTTGTCAGTCATATTGAGTCCATAGTGAGTCTGCGTTATTGAGAGAAATAGAGAGTTGGAGGGAAAATGCCTGTTGGGTGAGGAAGACATGAACTCAGTCACTTACATGTCCAGGTACGGTGTTCTGTAGTGCACCAAGTAGAAATGTCCAGTCATGAGCTGGGGTACGGGTCCGAGGCTAGGAAGACAAAACAGTAGCCCTTTACTGCAGGATTGATTAGATGAGAGAGGGCATTGGTTAGGACAAAGGAATCAGGCAGAGGACCATGACCATAATTCTAGTTTAGGAGAACAGTATTGGTATGGCCATTTCCCCAGAAAGGGGAAGCTGGAGCCTAAGCAGGCGGTAGAGACTATTGCGAGTTCAGTAAGAGACACGTAAGTTTGGGGACATGCAAACATATTCAATTGGCAGTCAGTTTGCCGCCTGAAAGGGTGATTGGGGCTGAGAGCCTACGTTGCCCCTAGCGCAGCATTTCCTTAGGTAGGCTCTGAGTCCTCTAAGAAATGATTCCCTCCAATATTCACAGTGCACATGAATATATCAGAGGTCCTCAGAGTGCTCTGGGAAAGAGAATTGCTTAATTTTGTTAAACCTGGGTTTTCCAAAACTCATCTGACTACCCTGCCTTTTTTTTTCATAAAACATCTATTAATTTAATGAGGACTACACTTTGGGGAATTGTTCTCCGGTTTATGAAGATATTTCTTAGCTGACAAAGGGAAGCAAAGGAGAAACTGGTTAGATAGTTGACAAATCTGTGACTATTCAGTGTGTCCCTATTAAGTCACCAAAACAGACTGAGAAAGCTTCCAAAAACCCAGGCCTGGCCTGGAAACTGAGGACACTAACCCCTCTGCATGGGGAGTGGTGGTGAAGGTTGCTGGGGGCTTTGATCAAAGACAGCTTGCTGTCTTGGCTTTCTCCCTACACTGCATGTGCTAGTGAAGCCTGGCCAATCCCTCCCCTAGTTCTTTTTTATCCTCCACATTGGCTCCTTGTCCTTGCTTTTCCATTTGCATAACTAATGCATACAACACAGAGTTCCTGCAATTTTAAAGACAGCTGGCCAGCACATCTTGGATGCTGATGTCAGGAAACATCTGGAAGAGGGCTAAAGTTACTGTAGGCCCAGCTGAGAACAATGGAAGCACATTAATATGGAAAATTCAGTATTGGGGTTGGCGGGTGGCTTGTGTAAATAAAAATGGCTGTCAGGCCAACTTATAAAAGTCTTGTGCAAAACCTTATTGTAGTTTTGGCGTTAATACCACCGAGGAATTGAGTGGTAGACCAGCTAAAACTGAAATATTGCTGCTTTGTTTTGGATATGTGTCATTGAGACTTTCCTTTTCTTAAAAGGTTTCCTAGAAGTCCTGCCAGCTCAGCAAGATATTCTATTCTAAAAAGTTCATAAAATAGTGTTAATAATAAATAAACATTATTTATTATATTAATATTAATTAATTAATATATAAATATATTGTGTAATAATAGATAATATCTTGATTATATTAATTTATTAATTAATATATAATTAATAATATTAAGATGACCTCTCTTCTTTCTCCTTGATCCCTCTTGCTCAAAATATAAAGATATAAAATAGAGTTCTGATACACCGTTTTCTGCTATCTCTAAGAAGTCAGTGTTGGCCGGGTATGGTGGCTCATGCCTGTAATCTCAGCACTTTGGGAGGCTGAGGCGGGTGGGTCACCTGAGGTCAGGAGTTTGGGACCAGCCTGATCAACATGGAGAAACCCCGTCTCTAGTAAAAATACAAAATTAGCCAGGCGTGGTGGTGCATGCCTATAATCCCAGCTACTCGGGAGGCTGAAGCAGGAGAATCGCTTGAACCCAGGAGGCAGAGGTTGTGGTGAGCCAAGATCACACCATTGCACTCCAGCCTGGGCAATAAGAGTGAAACTCTGTCTCAAAAAAATAAAAAAGAAGTCAGTGTTAGTAGAAATATTAAGGTATACAAATATTTAAATGTGAACATTATAGGATGTGCCTGAAAATTTTAAATGTGAACATTCTTTTTCTTTTTTTTTTCTTTCTTTTGAGACAGAGTCTCTCTCTGTCACCCAGGCTTGAGTACAGTAGTATATAGTGTGATCTAAGCTCACTGCAGCCTCCACCTCCCAGGCACAAGCAATTCTTCTGCCTCAACCCCCTATCCTAAGTAGCTGGGACTACAGGCACATGCCACCACACCCGGCTAATTTTTGTATTTTTTGCAGAGACAGAGTTTCAAATATTGCCCAGGCTGGTCTCAAACTTCTAGACTCAAGCAATCCACCCGCCTTGGCCTTCCACAGTGCTAGGATTACAAAAATGAGCCACCTCGCTGCAACATTATTTTTCAAGGCTGTGTGGCATAGTAGTTAAATAAAACAGATTTTGGAGTTTGAATTCTAGCTCCTCCTCTTACCCAACTATATGAAACCTTGAGAAAATTACTTAATTAGCATAACTTTGTTTTGAAAGTTATGTTAATTATTTTGACCAGTTAAAATTGTCATGAGGAGTGCACAAGCTAATATATGTTGGCAGAGCTTAATGATTAGTTGCCCAGGTCAACTATTCTTACTGTAGTTTTGTTGATATATAATGATTAAGAAGAAATCCTTATTATAATCTACTTTGCAATCCAACTCCAAAACACTGAGCATTTGCTTTCTATTTCCTGTCCAACAGATAAATGTTTTAGAATTAAGGTTTCTCCCCTTAAGCGTTATTTTAAACTTCTACCTACTGTTTCACTTTATTTTATAGAAACTGAAAATGGCATCTTGTCTCTTGTACAAGTTCATGATTACTATATCATATTGTCTTCTGACATTTGAATTCCCGGTCTTGATACCTGCTTTTTCCCTGTGAAAGCTTATTGGATTTTCTCCTATTTATAAGGGCCTGACATTTCACAATGGTCTATTTCCATCCATCGTCTAGGTACTTTTTGGGCGCTATCAGTCTGGCAGCTCATATCCTTTGGTTTTCGAAATCTTGAATTATTGATTTATTATGAGCTCCTCCCCATCAATTTTTCTGTTCTCTTTCTTTCTTTCTGGAACTCCTGTTTATTGAAATCTTGTACCCTATAGACTGATCCTCTGATTGTCTTTTCTTTCCTGTTGTCCTTTTCTTTGTCTTTTAGCTTTATTTTCCTAGAGAGTTTCTCAACTTTATCATCTAAACCATCTAAGTTTTAAGATTCCATTATTCTCTCAAATTTCTAACAGTTATTTTTTGTTCTTTTTATTTCATCCTATCCTTGTAACATCTGTTTACTTCTCTGAAGATATTATTAGCTTTTTTAAAAGCTTTATTTCCCTGCATATTCTTAAGACTTTGTTTCCTCTCTAGCGTTTTTTTTTTTTTCTCTTTTGTGTATTCTGTCTCTGTCTTCCCTGGTGGAGGCTTTTTTCAGATGTATGATAATTCTGGCCCTTCACTTATATTTTAGAGCTAATGGACACCTCTGTGCCATGGATGAAGCTTGTTGCCTTTTGTCTTTACAATGATCAATCTGGGCCATTTCTATGGGAGGGGGATATCCTTGTCTTTAGGTCTTTTTCTTGGTCTGAGTAAGTTTTCTAAAAGGTAAACGTCTACTCTCCTTCCTGGAATGGTTCCTTATGCTGACTGCCTCTGTTCTGGAGGTTGAGTTTGGACTGAGAATAGTGTTTCATTATATAAACCTGTTTTCAAATCTGTCTGCTTTCAGCATAGTATTCCCACTCTTTATCATGCCTAGTGTCCCTAGTTCTGGCTTAGAGACCCTCTATTACATCTTCTGCAACAGCCACTAAACTCCATTTAGGAGGGAGGCTTTTGGGGTAGCCTATCCTGGGAACTGGCTTGCTTCTTGGTTTCCCCTGTGTTGATTTAGAATTTAGCCTTCTCAGTTTGTTATGTGACGTACTAAGTATCCTATTTTTTAGCCCTTAAAATTTTGTTGCTGTCATTATTTTCTCCCCCTTTTAATTTGTTAAAATCCTTTTGTTTTTATTTTAATAGAGGTTTGGGGGTAAACACATTTGTTCAATCAGTCATCTTTAATCAGTATTTTTTAAAAAGATATTCTTGGCTTGACACAGTGGCTCATGCCTGTGATCTCAGCACTTTGGGAGGCTGATGCAAGAGCACTGCTTGAGCTCCGAAGTCCAAGGCTACAATGAGCCATGATCATGCCACTGCACTCTAGCCTGGGTGACAAAGGGAAAGCCCATCTCAGAGGTGTATTAATCCATTCTTGTGTTGCTATAAAGGAATGCTCAAAGCGTGGTAATTTATAAGGTAAAGAGGTTTATTTTGGTTCATGGTTCTATTGGCTTAATAAGAAGCATGGGCCAGCATCTGCTTCTGATGGGGCCTCAGGAAGCTTCCAATCATGGCAGAAGGTGAAGGGGAGCTGGTGTGTCACACGGCGAGAGAAGGAGCAAGAGAGACAGTGAGGAATTGCTAGGCTCATTTTAAACAATCAGATCTTGTATGAACTCATAGAGTGAGGACTCACTCATTATGTCGAGGACAGCACCAACCCTTTTATGAAGGATCCACCCCCATGACCCAAACACCTCCCAAGAGGCCCTCCTTCTACACTGGAGGTCACGTTTCAACATGAGATTTGGAGGGTACAAACATCTAAACCAAAATGAGGGCGGGGAGATGATATTCTTAATGTAATAATTTTTTTCCAAAAAATTAGATTTTCTGTGCCAGAATCCCAAATCCAAGAACTCTAAGATAAAGTAATGTGCCTGAGAATAGCTTTGTAAACATGTTCATTTAATTTCTAACTGGGTTTTAATATTTTGGCCATCATAACTGTTGTGTGGTAGATGTTTCTGTTTGTTGGCAAAACCCTCTTGGGTTGTTCATCACCTTTATGTCATTATAGATGTAAACAACATGTGCGCTCCAGATGGACTCTGAAATTCAGGCTCCCACTTTATGACACACTCCTCTACAACACCAGAGACTCCCAAACACAAGTCGTTATATCGACTCATTTCAGCTCACATCTTGGCGACTCTCAAGAGAGAAACCTCAGAGTGACTAAAATCTCCATAATGAGAAGACACGTACATTCAATATCTATTTTGGTAGGAGACTTTATATTCAGCCTTCTTTCTGTAAAGTGAGATGTGGTAGATTTGGGCTTAGGGTGAGCTGTGTGTGGAGTGGAGAGTAACAAGATAAGCAAGGACTTAACTCCATAGTAAATGTTAACACTTTCTACATCTTTAACCCCAATTTTATGTGCCAAAGCAAGAATCCCCGCAACTGATACCCTCCTGGCAGGTCTGACTTCAGGAAAGGCATTTCAGGCAGCTATTTGAATGGGCCTGGACTGTGTGGGCCTGTGGCCAGTCTCACAACAAAACAGAATCAACAGCCTTGCAGTCTCAGAAATGCAGTGGTCATTCTGGTAAGCAATAGTCAAAACTAAAATTTCTTAAACTGATTTTTGGCCTCTATAGTCAAAGGAAAACTAATCCTACTTGTTATTTCATAGATGGAAAAAATCCATTTGCCAAGCAGGATAGATTGGAAAAAATCCATTGCCAATCAGGATAGATGGAAAAAATCCATTTGCCAATCAGGAAAAAATCCATTTGCCAATCAGAAGTCTGATACTACTTCTTTTTGGTTTCAAGAGTAAAATCAAGAAAAACTGCTTTTTAAAAGTCAAAGAATCACTTTGCCATAATATTATTACAACCATGTTGAATCTGAAAAAAATTAATAATAATAAGGCTTAGAGAGGTTGAGTAACTTACCTAAGGTTACCAAATTAGTAAAGACTGAACTGGGATTTAAAAGCAAGGTTTTTAGAATTTTTCTCCAAAATCCAGAATCTTTGCATTGAGCCAGCCTGCCATTCTGAGACAGACAATGTTCATAATATTTGCATATTGTTTGTACGGTGTTCATTTTTTAATGTAGGGCACATTTCATACATGCCAAGAGGAATCATATGCTTATTCTTGCTAGTATATGGCAAACTTGTCCATTGTATAATACAAATATGACTCATGACTGCTGTCATCAGCCCAGCAAATCACCTTTCATCACAGGTACACAGATGACAAATACAGGGTGTGGAATGGGTCAGCTGAAGGTGCTACTTTCCTGGGCTGTCATTTTTTTTTTTTTTTTTTTTTTTTTACATCTGCCACTTCATTTATTTTATTTGCAGGAGGAGTTGAAACAAATTTTAAGGGAGATTTTCATTTTCCCCCTAAACATGAATCATTCAAGTAAAACCAACTTAACTATAGAAATGTAGCAAAGTAAGGGGAAAGCAGCACAACCACCCAAGAGGCAAAGGCTGGGGGAAAGGGGTGGGTGCAGTCTGTGTGTAAAATATGCATAAATGCCTTATGATTCACCTGGTCAGGACCACCTCCCCAGAAGGCAAGCACAAGGGCCCATTTTAAGAGGATGTTTCCCCCCAAACATCTGAGAATGCTTCAACTTAAACAGCCTAAGATCAAAAAGACAAAAAACAAAACAAAACTAACCAAAGAAACCCCCAAAATCCCCATGAACCGCCCAGCCATAACTACCTTCCTGAATCCATCATAGGAGTTTCATTTCATTTTATAAAAAGATAAATAAAAAATATGGAAAAAGATATTTTATCATCTTGTATTTGTAAAGATAATAGAATTCATAAATTTCTTAGAAAACAGACCAGACACTGCCCTCCAGTTCTACCCTGTTGCTGGGAGGATCAGCAGGACTAGAAAGTTTGGGATACTGGAGCTGCTGGTGGAGAATGGAAAGTCCAGCCCAGAAGAAATTAGGAAATATGGCTCAGGGGCACGTGAGGTGTGGTTAGGAGCAACTCCACGTGATACATGGCTGCGCGGAAAAGGGGAACACAAGGTGGTCGGAAAGGCCTTAAACTCCTCCTTGACATACAAAACCGATTTTTACAAAGATCCAGGCAGTTTGGTCCCAAACTAAGGTGAACACTTCAAAGTTTATTCACATGCTTTACTTTCTCTTTTAAGAATCATAGTTTCCTAAATTAAATTAGAATTAAATTCTAATGTTACCACATACGCCTAAAAAGAAAAAAGAAAAAAAAAAAAGGCTTTTAAAATCAGGACAGGGGAGAAGAGATTGAAAATCATCAAATTAGACCTCTTAGCTCCAAATGAAATGAAATTAAGAACAAAAACTTCTGGACCTACCGCAGCGATTGCAGCTGCAGCTCGCAACAGCGTTTTGGGCTATCATTTTATCTAAAACAATCACTGCTCCATAGAAAGACTGCAAAGACTTGGTGTCCTGTGTTTCAGTCCTAATATTGCTGCTAACCAGTTGTATTCGGCTTGTTATCTATGAAGAAAACTCACCTTTGTTAAATTCCCAGTGTGTGTTGGGCACAGCTTTCTTTTATAATTTATGTGTTTTTTTTTTTTTAGAAACTCATACATGTCCAAGGGTTATGAAGGATACTAAAGTTAGACTCTTCCACCCATGGTTCCCAGCCTGTGATCCCCTTCCCAGTGTTATCTATTGTTACCAATTTTGCATAATACTTCTAGAGTACCAGGAACTTTAAATATATTATGTCAGCTAAGTTTCCTGGTTATTGCTCCAATTTAATTTAATTTAATTTAATTTTTTTGTCTTTTTCAGGATTTAGGACAGGAAAGGGAGGCCAATGTATGTACTCAGTCTGCATATTTGTTCCAATTTTACGGTTTCTGAAATTGAGCTTAGTAGCTACTTGCAAATAACTAATTAGTAGTGGAACTAAGATTAATTCACCTGTTCTGTACTCACTGAATAACTGTAATGGTACCATGCTAGGCTTTGAAGATGGGATCGTGAGGCACATAGATCCTTCCTGTCAGTCTAATGGAGGGGTTTTCTTTTTTTTATTAATTTTTTTTCGTTAATTAGGGATAGGATCTCACTGTGTTGCCCAGGGCTGGCCTTGAACTCCTGGGCTCAAGCAGTCTTCCCACCTCGGCTTCCCAAAGTGCTGGGATTACAGGCCTGAGCCACCTTACTCAGCCCAGTGAGAAGTTTTAAAAAGTAAACAGATAAGCTACTGCTTCCACTGTCACCATGTGATATGCCTGCTCCCACTTTGCCTTCTGCCATAACCAAAAGTTCCTGAAGCCCTCACCAGAAGCTGAGTAGATGTTGGTGCTATGCTTGTATAGTCTGCAAAACTGTAAGCCAGTTAAACCTCTGTTCTTTATAAATTGCCCAGTCTCTGGTATATCTTTATAGTAATACAAAAGTGGATTGATAGAGAAAATGTGTACGGATGAGTAGGGTGTAGCTATAAAGATATTTGAAGATGTGGAAGTGGCTTTGGAACTGGGTAACAGGCAGAGGTTGCAAGAGTTTGGAGAGCTCAGAAGAAGACAAGAAGATGAGAGAAGGTTTAGAACTTCTTCAAGGCTGGTTAAATGGTTGTGACCAAATGCTGATAGAGATATTGACAGTAAAATCCAGGCTGATGAGGTCTCAGACAGAAATGAGCAAATTATTGGGAACTGCGGTACAGGTTACCCATGTTATGCCCTAACAAAGAGCCTGGCTTTACTATGTTCATGCCCTAAGGGTCTGTGGGAGTTTGAACTTAAGAGTGATGACTGGCTTAAGAGGGATGACAGCATGGTGGCTCATGCCTGTAATCCCAGCACTTTGGGAGGCCAAGGCAGACAGATCACCTGAGGTCAGGAGTTCAAGACCAGCCTGACCAACATGGAGAAACCCCTTCTCTACTAAAAATACAAAATCAGCTGGGCATGGTGGCACATGCCTATAATCCCAGCTACTTGGGAAGCTGAAGCAGGAGAATCCCTTGAACTGGGGAGGCGGAGGTTGCAGTGAGCCGAGATCACACCGTTGCACTCCAGCCTGGGCAACAAGAGTGAAACTCCATCTCAAAAAAAAAAAAAAAAGAGAGAGAGAGTGATGACCTAGAATATCTGGCAGAAAAAATTTCTAAGCAACAATGCATTCAAGATGTGCCCTGGCTGCTTCTAATCACCTACAATCAGATGCAGGGGCAAAGAAATGACTTAAAGTTGGAACCTACATTTAAAAGGGAAGCAGACTGTAAAAGTTTGGAAAATCTGTAGCCTTGCTATATGGCAGAGAAAGAAAAAGCACTTTCAGGAGAGAAACACAAGCAGGCTGCAGAATAACCACTTGTTAGAGAGATTAGCATGACTAAATGGGAGCCAAGTGCTAATAGCCAAGACAATGGGAAAAGGGCCTCAAAGGCGCTTCACGGATCTTCTAGGAATTCCCTCCCATCACAGGCCCAGAGGCTTAGGAGGAAAGACTAGTTTCAGGGACCAGGTCCAGGACATCACCACTCTGTGGAACCTCAGGACACTGCTTCCCACATCCTGGCTGTTCTGGCTCCAGCTTTGGCTCAAAGTGGCGCAGGCACAGCTTGTGCTGAAGTTCTGGAGGGTATAATACGTAAGTCTTGGCAGTTTCCATGTGGTGTTAATTCTGCAGGTGCTCAGAATGCAAGTGTGAAGAAGACATGATGGTTTCCTCCTAGATTTCGGATGTATGGAAAAGCCTGGGTGTCCAAGCAGAAGCCTGCCACAGGAGTGGAGCTCCTACAGAGAAACTCTACTAAGGCAATGGCTAGGGGAAATGTGGATTCCAGCCCCCAGCACAGTTTCCCCACCAGGGCACCGCCTCATGGAGCTATCGGGAGTGGCCCACTGTATTAGTCTATTCTCATGCTGCTAACAAAGACATACCTGAAACTGGGTAATTTATAAAGGAAAGACGTTTAATTGACTCACAGTTCAACATGGCTGGGGAGTCCTCAGGAAACTTACAGTCATGGCAGAAGTGAAACAGGAATGTCTTACATGATGGCAGGTGAGAGAAGTGAGAACCAAGTGAAGGGGGAAGCCCCTTGTAAAACTATCAGATCTTGTGAGAACTCACTCACTATCATGACAACAGTATGGGGGGAACTGCCCTCATGATTCAATTATCTTCACCTAGGCCTGCCCTTGACACATGGGGATTATTACAATTCAAGATGAGATTTGGGTGGGGACACAGAGCCAAACCACATCACCCACCATCCTCCATATTCCAGAATGATAGATTCACTGGCAGCTTGCACCCTCTGCCTGGAAAACATGCAAGCACTCAACTCCAACCTGTGAGAGCAACCACATGGGCTGCATCCTGCAAAGCCACGTGGGCAAGGCTGCTCAAGGCCTTGGAAGCCTATCCCTCACATCAGGATGCAGGACCTAGAATCAAGAATTGTGTTGGAGCTTTAAGATTTAATGCCGGCCGGGCGCGGTGGCTCAAGCCTGTAATCCCAGCACTTTGGGAGGCCGAGACGGGGTATCACGAGGTCAGGAGATCAAGACCATCCTGGTCTACACGGTGAAACCCCGTCTCTACTAAAAAAAATACAAAAAAACTAGCTGGGCGAGGTGGCGGGTGCCTGTAGTCCCAGCTACTCGGAGGCTGAGGCAGGAGAATGGTGTAAACCCGGGAGGCGGAGCTTGCAGTGAGCCGAGATCCGGCCACTGCA
Organism: Piliocolobus tephrosceles; assembly: GCF_002776525.5. Classification (NCBI taxonomy): domain Eukaryota; kingdom Metazoa; phylum Chordata; class Mammalia; order Primates; family Cercopithecidae; genus Piliocolobus; species Piliocolobus tephrosceles. The sequence goes on along the minus strand of NC_045435.1, from coordinate 172,191,535 downwards.
TTCCAGCCTGGGCAATAGAGCGAGACTCTGTCTCAAAAAAAAAGAAAAGAAAAAGAAAAAAAGATTTAATGCCTGCCCTGCCCTCCTGGGTTCCAGACCTGCGTGGGCCTATTACCCCTTTCTTTTGGCCAACTCCTCCCTTTTGGAATGGGAATGTTTACCCAATGCCTGTACTACCATTGTATCTTTGAATTCAATAACTTGTTTTTTATTTTACAAGTGTGTAGATAGAAGGAACTTCGCCTTGAGTTTCAGATGAGACTTTGGACTTTTGAACTTTTGAGTTAAAGCTGGAATAAGTTAAGACTTTAGGGAACTATTACGAAGGCATGATTGTATTTTGAAATGTGAGAAGGACATGAGATTTGGGGGTGCAGTGGCAGAATAATATAGTTTGGATATTTGTTCCTTCCAAATCTTATGTTGAAATGTAATCCCCAGTGTTGGAGGTGGGACCTGGTGGGAGGAGGTTGGATCATGGGGCTTTGGGTAGTGTGGACACATTAACAATATTGATTCTTCCAGTCCATGAACATGGAATATATTTCCATTTATTTGTATCCTTTTCCATTTTTTTCATCAATGTTTTATAGTTGTCATGATCCCTCATGAATGGCTTAGCATCATCCTCTGGGTGATGAGTGAGTTCTCACTCTGGTATTTTACATGAGATCTGTTCGTTTAAAAGAATGTGGCACCTTTCCCCTCTCTCTTGCTCCCACTCTTGCCACATGACATGCCTGCTCCCACTTTACCTTCTGCTATGATTATAAGCTTCCTGAGGCCCTCACCAGAAGCTGAGCAGATGTTGGTGCCATGCTTGTACAGTCTGTAGAATTGTGAGCCAATTAAACCTCTTTTATTTGTAAATTCCCCAGCCTTGGATATTCCTTTATAGCAATACAAAAGTGAGCTAAAACATCTATCATGTGCTGTGGCTCTTACGAGAGTACCATCAACTCAACTTATAGCACTGAAGAAAGCTGTTAGAAAAAGTAACCTCCATGCTAAGACATCAAGAATGAGTTAGGAGTTAGCCAGGTGAAGAGGAAAATGTGAGAGGGTGGACAGAAGAGTAATCTTAAGCCTGATGTTTCGGGACGCTTTCAGGGTGACTGGAACTGTTGTGGGAGTGTGCCCAAGGTGACTGGGGCGGAGTAAACTGAAGACTGAGTAGTTCAGATTTTGTAAAGCCTGTGAAGATTTAGTAGGGGAGTGATGTGATCACATTCTAACTATGGAATGGAGAATGGATTCAAAAAGGCCATGCTGGTTGAGAAGCTGCCACAGGGGAGAACCCATAGCAGCCTGGAGTCAAGGTCAGTGCTGAGGTATTTGGGAAGTAGAACCAAAAGATTTTCAGGGACTGGTATGCAGTAATGGTCATGGGAAAAGATTCTGTAACCACCAGGAATCTTTGCCCTGTTTCCTGACAGCAGAACCATTGGACATTGAATTGCTTGTGACATTGTACAGGGCATTACTATAACCTTTTTAAATATCATGTTTCTCATTTGCAAGATGGGAGTAAAAATTGGGTCAAAATGGGGATACTATTAGTACTTACCTTGTAAGGTCATCATAAGAACTAAAAGAGAATTCCTATAAAGGTTTTAGTGTAGTTCCCACATATATGAAGCATTTGGGAAATCTCAAGGCAAAAGGAGGAGCCAAGCATGTCTTTCCAGGTACAAGCTTGGGCATCTAAGTGTTTGGTGATGCCAATCTCTGTGTTGAGGAACACAGAAAAGGGGACGGATTTGAAGGAAAGTGATAAACTCGGTCTGCATTTGTTTGAGTCCAAAGCCCACATCTCTCCACTACACTAGTTTCCTTAAAGACACTGCTACTTCCTATCTGTGTTATCTTTTTTCCAAAAATATATATATTTTTTTCTTTTCTTTTTTTTTTTTTTTTTTAGATGGAGCCTTGCTGTGTCGCCCAGGCTGGAGTGCAGTGGTATGATCTCGGCTCACTGCAACCTCCGCCTCCTGAGTTCAAGCAATTCTCCTGTCCCAGCCTGCCAAGTACCTGGGTTTACAGGCACCTGCCATCATGCCCAGCTATTTTTGTATTTTTAGTAGAGATAGGGTTTCACCGTGTTGGCCAGGCTGATCTCAAACTCCTGACCTCAAGTGATTCGCCCGCCTCAGCCTCCCAAAGTGCTGTGATTACAGGTGTAAGCCACCACGCCCAGCCCTTTAATAATTTTTTTATTTTTAATTTTTACAGGTATGCAGTAGGTATCTATATTTATGAAGTGCATGAGATATTTTCATACAGGCATACAATGCACAATAATCTCATCAGGGTAAATGGGGTATCATCACCTCAAGTTTTTATCATTTCTCTGTGATATAAACATTCAGATTATACTCTTAATTATTTTAAAATGTACAATAAATTATTGTTGGCTGTAGTCACCCTGTTGTGCTGTCAAATACTAGATCTTATTCATCCTACCTAACTATATTTTTGTATGTATTAACCATCCCCACTTGCACCCACCTTCACTATCTTTCCTAGCCTCTGGTAATCATCATTCCACACTCTATCTCCATGCATTCAATTGTTTTAATTTTTACCTTTCACAAATGATTGAGAACATGCAAAGTTTGTCTTTCTGTGCCTGGCTTATTTCACTTAACATAATGTGTTCCAATTCCACCTGTGTTGCAAATGACAGGATCTTATTCTTTTTGTGGCTGAATAGTACTCCACTGTGTATGTGTACCATATTTTCTCTATCCATTCATCTATTGATGAACACTTAGGTTGATTTCCAAATCTTGGCTATTATGAATAGTGATGCAGTGAACATGGAGTGCAGATATCTCTTCGATATACTGATTTTCTTTATTTTGTGTGTATACCTAGCAGTGGGATTGCTGGATCATATGGCAGTTTTTTAGTTTTTTGAGGAAACACCATACTGTTCTGCATAATTGATGTATTGATTTACATTCCCACCAACAGTGTATGAGGGTTCTCATTTTTGTGCATCCTTGCCTTATTGCCTGTCTTTTGGATACAAGCCACTTTAACTGGGATGAGATGATATCCCATTTTGTTTTGGTTTGCATTTCTCTGATGATCAATAATGTTGAACACCTTTTCAGGCACCTGCTTGCCATTTGTATGTCCTCTTTTGAGAAATGTCTATTTAGATCATTTGCCCATTTTAATTGGATTATTATTTTTTCCCATTGAATTATGCATTCATCTTCTATTTATTAATCCCTTGTTAGATAGATAGTGTGTAAATATTTTCTCCCACTTCACTTTGTCTTTTCAATTCATTGATAATATCCTTTGCTGTCCAGAAGCTTTTTAACTTGATGTGATTCAATTTGTCCATTTTTGCTTTGGTTGCTTGTGCTTAGGAGATGTTACTCAAGAAATCTTGGCCCAGACCAATGTCCTGGAGAATTTCTCCAATGTTTTCTTTTAGTTGTTTTATAGTTTCAGGTATTATATTTAAGTCTTTAATCCATTTATATTCAATTTTTGTATACGTCAAGAGATAGTAATCTAGTTTTATTATTCCACATATGGATATCCAGTTTTTCCATCATCATTTATTGAAGAGACTGTCCTTTCCCCAATGTATGTTCTTGGCACCTTTGTTGAAAATGAATTCACTATAGATGTATAGATTGATTTCTGGATTCTCTATTCTGTCCCATTGGTCTATGTATCTGTTTTATGCCAGTACCTTGCTGTTTCAGCTACTATAGCTCTGTGACATAATTTGAAGTCAAGTAATGTGATTCCTCCAGTTTTGTTCTTTTTGCTCAAAATGGTTATGACTGTTCTAGGTTTTTGGTGGTTCCATATACATTTTAGAATGATTTTTTTTTCTGTTTGTGTGAAGAATGTCATTGGTATTTTGACAAAGATTGCTTTAAATCTGTAGATTGATTCAGTAGTGTAGACATATTAACAATATTGATTTTTCCAATCCATGAACATGGAATATATTTCCATTTATTTGTGTCCTTTTCAACTTTTTTCATCAATGTTTTATAGTTGTCATGGTAGAGAACACCACTTCTTTCATTACGCTTATTTCTAGGTATCTAATTTTATTTGTAGTTATTGTACATGGGATACTATCTTGATTTCTTTTTCAGATTGTTTGCTGTTGGCATATAGAAATGCTACTGTTTTTGTATGCTGGCTTTGTATCCTGCAACTTTGTGAAATTTGTTTATTAGTTTTAATAGATTTTTTGGGAGTCTTTAGGTTTTTCCAAATATAAGATCGTATTATCTGCAAACAAGGATAATTTGACTTCTTCTTTTCCAATTTGTGTGCCCTTTATTTTTTTTCTCTTTTATGATTGCTCTAGCTAGGACTTCCAGTAGTATGTTGAATAACAGTGGTGAAAGTGGGGCCATGCATGGTGGCTCACACCTGTAATCCCAGCACTTTGGGAGGATTAGGCGGATGGATCACCTGAGGTCAGGAGTTCACGACCAGCCTCGCCAACATGGCAAAACCCCATCTCTACTAAAAAGTACAAAAATTAGCTGTGTGCAGTGGCAGGCACCTGTAATCCCAGCTACTTGGGAGACTGAGGCAGGAAAATTGCTTGAACCCGAGAGGTGGACGTTGCAGTGAGCCGAGATTGCACCACTGCATTCCAGCCTGGGTGACAAGAATGAAACTCCGTCTCAAACAAACAAACAAACAAATAGTGGTGAAAGTGGGCATCCTTGTTGTATTCCCAATCTTAGAAGAAAGGCTTTCAGTTTTTTTCCCATTACATGTGATACTAACTGTGGTTCTGTCATATATGACTTTTATCATGTTGAGGTACATTCAACACATTACCCAGTTTTTGAGGGTTTTCATCATGAAGGGATATTGAATTTTATCAAATAGTATTTCAAGATTAATTGAAATGATCAGATGGTTTTTATCTTTCATTCTGTTGATATGATGTATCACATTGTTTGATTTGCATATGTTAAATCATTCTTGCATTGTTGAGGTAAATTCCACTTGGTCATAATGAATTATTTTTTAATGTGTTGTTGAATTCAGTTTGCTGGTATTTTGTTAAGGATTTTTGCATCAATGTTTATCAGAGATATTGGCCTATAGTTTTCTTTTTTCTTTTTGTTCCTTTTTTCTTTTCTTTCATTCTTTCTTTTTTCTTTCTTTTTTTTTTTTTTTTTTAACGTGTCTTTGTCTGGTGTTGGTATCAGGGTAATACTGACCTCATAGAATGAGTTTGGAAGAATTCACTCCTCCTCTGCTTTTTGGAGTAGTGTGAGTAGGATTAGTATTAGCTTTTCTTTTTAAATGTTTTGTAAAAATTAGCAGCGAAGCCATAGAGTCCCAGGTTTTTCTTTGCTGGCATACTTTTTATTATAGCTTTGATCTCATTATTGTTTTGGTCTCTTCAGGCTTCGAATCTCTTCATGGTTCCGTCTTGGTAGGTTGTGTGTGTCTAGGAATTTATTCATTTCTTCTAGGTTTTCCTATTTATTGGCATATGGTTACTCATAATAGTCTCTAATGATCTTTTGAACTTCTGTGGTATCAGTTATAATGTCTCCTTTTTCATCTCTGATTTTATTTATCTGAGTCTTCTCTCTTTTTTTCTAGTCTGGTTAAAGGTTTGTTGATTTTGTTTATCTTTTCAAAAAAATGAACTTTTCATTTTATTGTTCTTTTGTATTTTTTTTTAATTTCATTTTTGTTTATTTCTGCTCTGATCTTTATTATTTCTTCCACTAACTTTGGGTTTGGTTTGCTCTTGCCTTTCTGGTTCTTTAAGATACATCATTAAGTTGTTTATTTGAAGTTTTTCCTCTTTTTTTTTTTGAGACGGAGTCTCGCTGTGTCGCCCAGGCTGGAGTGCAGTGGCCAGATCTCAGCTCACTGCAAGCTCCGCCTCCCGGGTTTATGCCATTCTCCTGCCTCAGCCTCCCAAGTAGCTGGGACTACAGGTGCCCGCCAAGGGGCCCAGCTAATTTTTTGTATTTTTTTAGTAGAGACGGGGTTTCACCATGGTAGCCAGGATGGTCTTGATCTCCTGACCTCGTGATCCACCCGTCTCGGCCTCCCAAAGTGCTGGGATTACAGGCTTGAGCCACCGCGCCCGGCCGAAAATTTTCCTCTTTTTTGATGTAGGCATTTATTGCTATAAACTTTCCTCTCACTACTGCTTTTGCTATATCCCATAGGTTTTGGTATGTTGTGTTTTTATTTTTATTTGTTTCAAGACATTTTTTCCTTTTAAAAATATTTTTTAAATTAAAAAAAAATTTTTTTCAATCAATGCCATGCCAGAATTTCAAGAAATCTTTAAAGTTCTTTCTTAATTTCTTCATTGATTCACTGGTCATTCAGGAGCATTGTTTAATGTCCATGTGTTTATATAGTTTTCAAAGTTCCTTATGTTATTGATTTCTCATTTTATTCCATTGTGGACAGAGAAAATACTTAAGATGTTTGCAGTGTTTTTGTAGCCTAATAAATGGTCTGTTCTTGAGAATGATCCATGTGTTGAGAAGAATGTTTATTCTGTAGCCATTGGATGGAATGTTCTGTAAACATCTACTAGGTCCATTTGGTGTATAGTGCAGATTAAGTCTGATGTTTCTTTGTTGATTTGCTGTCTAGATGATCTGTGCAATGCTGAAAGTGGGGTGCTGAAGTCTCCAGCTATTATTGTATTGGGGTCTATCTCTCTCTTTAGCTCTAATATTTGCTTTATACATCTGAACGCTCCATTGTTGGGTGTGTGTATATATATATATACATATACATATAATTGTTGTATTATCTTTCTGAATTGACCCCTTTAGCATTATATAATGACCTTCTTTGCCTATTTTTATAGTTTTTGACTTGAAATCTACTTTGTCTAAGTATAGCTACTCCTGCTTTTTTTCATTTCCTTTTGCATAGAATGTCTTTTTCCATCCCTTTATTTTTAGTATGTGTGTCCTTATAAGTAAAATGTGTTTTGTGTAGGTAACAGATAATTGGGTCTTGTTTTTGTATCCATTCAGCCACTCTATGTCTTTTGATTGGAGAGTTTCGTTCATTTACAGTCAATGTTATTGTTGGTAAGTGGGGACTTACTCCTGCCAGTTTGTTGTTTTCTGGTTGTTTTGTGGTTTTATCTCCCTTCCTTCCTTCTTTTCTGTCTTCGTTTTTGTGAAAATGATTTTCTCTGGTAGTATGTTTCAATGTCTTGCTTTTTATTTTTTGTGTATCTGTTGTGGGTTTTTTAATTCAAGGTTACCATGAGGCTTGCAAATAACGTCTTATAACCCATTATTTAAAACTGGTAGCTTAACTCTGCAAAAACAAACAAACTAACAAGCCAAGGGAAAACTAATAGAAAATTATACTTTTACTTCATCCCTGCCTCTCACTTTTAACTCTTTGTTGTTTCTATTTCTATCTTATTACACTATCTATATCTTAAAAGTTATTGTAGTTATTTATTTATTTATTTATTTATTTATTTATTTATTTATTTATTTATTTTGAGACGGAGTCTTACTGTGTCTCCCAGACTGGAGTGCAGTGGCGCGATCTGGGCTCACTGCAAGCTCCACCTCCCGGGTTCACGCCATTCTCCTGCCTCAGCCTCGCGAGTAGCTGGGACTACAGGCCCCCGCCACCACGCCCAGCTAATTTTTTGTACTTTTAGTAGAGACAGGGTTTCACTGTGTTAGCCAGGATGGTCTCCATCTCCTGACCTCGTGATCCACCCGCCTCGGCCTCCCAAAGTGCTGGGATTACAGGTGTAAGCCACCATGCCTGGCCATAGTTATTATTTTTGATAGGTTCCTCTTTTAGTATTCCTACTCAAGATTTGAGTAGTTTACACACCACAATTGTAGTGTGGTAGTATTCTGTATTTGTCTGTGTACTCACTATTACCAGTGAATTTTATATGTTCAGATGATTTCTTATTGCTCATTAATTCCCTTTAGCATTTCTTATAAGACAAGTCCAGTGTTGACAAAATCCCTCAGCTTTCATTTATCTGGGAAAGTCTTTATTTCTTCTTCATGTTTGAAGGATATTTCCACAGGATATAGTTTTCTAAGATAAACATTTTTTCTTTCAGTACTTTAAATATGTCATGCCACTGTTTCCTGGCCTGTAAGATTTCCACGGGAAAGTCTGTTGCCAGAAGTATTGGAACTCCTTTATGTGTTACTTGTTTCTTTTCTTTTGCTGCTTTTAGGATCCTTTCTTTATCCTTGACCTTTGGGAGTTTGATTATTAAATGTCTTGATATGATCTTATTGGGGTTAAATCTGCTTGGTGATCTATGACCTTCCTATACTTGAATATTGATATATTTCTCTAGGTTCGGAAAGTTCTTTGTTATTATCTCTATGAATAAACTTTTTACTCCAATCTCTCTCTCTACCTCCTCTTTAATGCCAATAACTCTTAGATTTGCCCTTTTGGGGGCTATTTTCTGGATCTTGAAGGCATTTTTTTAAATCATTTTTATTCTTTTTTTTCTGTCTTCTCTGCTTTTTTTTTTTTTTTTTTTTTTTTTTTTTTGAGATAAGGTCTCGCTCTGTCACCCAGGCTGGAGTGCAGTGGCATGATCTCAGCTCATTGCAACCTCCACCTCCTGGGCTCAAACAATCTTCCTGCCTCAGCCTCCCAAGTAGCTGGGACTACAGGTACAAACCACCATGCCCTGCTAATTTCTGTATTTTTGGAGAGATGGGGTTTCACCATGTTGCCAAGGCTAGTCTTGAACTCCTGAGTTCAAGCGATCCATCCACCTCAGTCTCTCAAAGAGCTAGCATTATAGGTGTGAGCCACCATTCCCATCTTGCCCTTGCATTTTCAAATAGCCGGTCTTGAAGCTCACTAATACATTCTTCTATTTAGGCCATTCTGCTGTAGAAAGACTCTGATGCATTCTTCAATTTCTCAATTGAAATTTTCAGCTCCAGAATTTCTCCTTGATTTTTAGAATTTATTTCAATTTCTGTTAAATTTATCTCATAGGATTTTGAATTCCTTTTCTGTGTTACCTTGAAGTTCATTGAGCTTCCTCAAAACAGCAATTTTGAATTCTCTCTCTGGAAGTTCACATGTCTCTGTCACTCTGGGATTGGTTACTCGTTCCTTATTTGGTTCATTTGGTAAGGTCCTGTTTTTCTGGATGGTCTTGATGCTTGTGAATATTCATCAATGTCTAGGTACTGAGGAATTAGGTATTTATTCTAATCTTCACAATGTGGGCTTGTTTGCACTCACCCTTCTTGAGAATGTTTTCCAAGTACTCAAAGGGAATTGAGTGTTGTGATCTAAGTCTGTGGTCACTGAAGCCATATATGCATTAGGAGGCACCCCAATCCCAGTAATGCCATAACTCTTGCAGACTTGTAGAAGTACTGCCTTGGTAGTCTTAGATAAGAACTGGGAGCATTCCCTGGATTACCAGGCAGTCTTCTATTCTCTTCCCTACTTTCCCTCAAATGGAATCTCTCTCTGCATGCTGAGCTGCCCGGAGTTGGGGGAAGGGTGACACAAGCACTCTTGTGGCCACCATTGCTGGGACTGTGCTGGATCACACCTAAAGCCAGTAAAGTACTGGCTCTCGCCCAAGGCCTGTGTCAATTATTGCCTGGCTATTGCTTATGTTTACTCAAGGCCTAAGGGCTCATTAGTCAAGAGGTGATGAATCCTGCCAGGCTTATGTCTTTCCCTTCAGGGCAGCGGGTTCCCTTCTGGCCCAGGGTGGGTCTAGATATGCTGTCTGGAAACTAGGACCTGGAATCGGGAACTTTAGGAATCTATTTGGTACTTTATTTTACTGTGGCTAAGCTGGTACCCACATTGCAAGAAAATGACCTTTTTATTCTTCCCTCTTCTTTCCACAAGCAGAAGTCTCTCTTTTCCTCAAGCAGAAGTCTCTCCCCAATGTCCACCACCATCATGAGCCCCAGGTCCATGGCAACAATGGCCTGGCTACTGCTGATGTTTATTCAAGGCACAAGGACCCTTTAGTAAGCAGGTGAATCCTGCTGGGTCTTGGCATCTCCCTTCAGGACAGCGGGTTTCCTTCAGCCCTAGGGCAGACCTAGAAATGCCATCCAGGAGCTAAGGCCTGGAATTGGGGACCTTAGGGGTCTATGTGGTACTTTATTTTACTGTGGCTGAGCTGGTATCCAAGTTGCAAGACAAAGTCCTTTTTACTCTTCCCTCTCCTTTCCTCTAGCAGAAGGTGTCTCTCCCATGGCCACCATAGGTGAGAATGTACTGGGTCACACCTAAAGGCAGCACTGCCTAGCTGTGTGATCTTGAGCAAATTACTCAATATCATCTACAAAACAGAAATGATAGTAAATAGTACCTTTCTCATAGGATTGTTATAAGGATTAAATGAGTTAACATGTGAACCTGGTATATTATTAGCTAGTGTAATTGACTGTGAAAGTGTGGATATACCTAATGGTACACTTTTTTTAAAAATTCTTTTTGCCTCTAATATCACATGTTGAATGTCAGGCATGCTATCTCTTTTTAAATATATTTAAACTAAAAACATTATTAAAGAAGAAATGAGAGATTGTTCTGGCTACAAGGTGAAGAAATGATCAGAGTCAGGGCAGGATTCACCAGGAGAGCTTCTTAGTAGTGAGTCTGCAGTTAGTTCTGGAGGCTATGATGCAGCTATCTCATAGATAAGCACACAGAGCAAGTTGCTAGGGGAACCCGGGCTCTAAAATTGCAGTTGAGTCTTAGTAGGTAAAAGGTAATATGGGTAAGATGATTGCTGCTGGTAGAACTCAATGAGAGGGAAGGCCTGGGGGAGACTGTCAGTAGTGAACCTGGGGCCTAGAGGCAACAATAAAAGTAATGCTTATTTTCAGTTCCTGCAGTCTGTGGCTCCTTCAAACATACTCCTGAGGGCAAAAGGTAACTGAACTTAGGGTGAGGTAGTTGGAAGATAGACCATATAGGTAAAGCAAAGAAAAGCATTGTAGAACTACACACAGCATTTGCAAAGCCATAAAATGTGCAACAGATGTACTCAGAACTCCCATAGTTCAGAAGTGGGGTGGATAGCAATGAAAGAAGAGACCCCAGAAGAATGGAGAAGGGGCTAGATTATGCTATCTTGTATTGCTGTGCATGGCAGCCTCTTTAGTGTCTGCTTAGTATTTATCTATCCGTCAGGGAATGTGACCCTATTCCCAGCTCAGGGGTAAATCTTGATAGTCTACACCAATCATAATAATCTTTTTCATTTCCTAGCATTGGTTTAGGTGTGAGTGTGTAACCCAGTGTAGCCAATGAGACATAGAGAAAAGTTGCCTAGGAGGTCTTTGGGAAAGGTTTCTTCACTCTAATGTGTGTGTGTGTGTGTGTGTGTGTGTGTATGTATATATATTTTTTTGTGTGTGTGTGTGTATTTAGAGATGGTGTCTTGCTGTATTGCTGTATTTATTGCCCAGGCTGGAGTGCAGTGGCTATTCACAGGTATGATCATAGCCTTGAACTCCTGGCCTCAAGGGATCCTCCAGCCTCAGCCTCCTTAGAGCCTTGGATTTCAGCTACTGGCCACCATCCCTAGTTGGTTTCTTCACTCTGAAAGGAGACCTAAGAAATAGACAGTCTCTTTCCTTCCACTGATGTTGATGTCTGAGAGGTAATGCCTGGAAGTAGGGCTACTACGTCATGACCATGAATGGATCTAGCCTGAAAACCGAGCTAATACTCCAAGAATGGTAGAGCAGATAGAACAAACTGGAGTCATTTATGTCATTGCAGGACACTGCATCAGCCAAACATAAAAGTGCTCTACCTGGTAACCTCTTGCTCTCTGAGATAATAAATGCTCCCTATTGTTTAAGCCAATCTGAGATAGGGCTTTCTGTTACTTGTGGCTGAAGGCATGGGAATTGAAACAACATGCAAAGAAATTTAGCCTTATCATGTAGGCAACATGGGATCAAAAAACAATCTTTAAGCAAGAAGTGACATCAGCATTTTTTTGCATTATGGACTAAGCATTCTGTCAAATAAATTTACTATAATTTTAACATTTAAAGGTACCCCAATTTGATTTTGTCCCATGATATAAAAAATACCATATGTTATATTATATATGCCATTTAGTTTGAAATAAATTTACAAACTGGAATTTAAAATGATAAAGTCTACTCTGCTAATGATGTTGAGTAGGTGCTAGAGGAAGTGAGAGTGAAGGAAACATGATGAGGTAAGTCCATGAGAAGTAATGAGAACTTTAATGAGGAGGAACTGATGAATCAAGAAGCAATATCATCTGGACTTAGTGATGACTGGTGGTAAAAGGGGAGGGTTACAGAATGATTCCAAAATGTTGGACTTGGATTTCCAGGGCTCCATTTACCAGGAGAAGAGCCTGAAGAAGGTTTTGGTTGCAGTGACCAGAAACCTAATCAAACTAGCTAAGGAAGGATATAGGTGTATCTCTCAGAGCCTGGAGCAAGAAGTTTCACTGGGCCTCAGCGAGAGTGGACTGAACCCTAGGGAACTGGACTCTACCTATTCTGGGTGGTGGCATATGGTTTCTCATTTCTGCTTCTCTCAGCACATCAGCCTTGTTTTCTCCAGACTGGTTTTCTTTGTTGGGCATGGTGATCTTATAGTTATCCCAGCCCCAGCTTTCTTGGACCTCTTCACATAAAATCCCAGCAGAGACTAACTCAGGTCTTCTATGTTTCAGTTCCAAACTCTCAGGAGAAAGACTCTAATTAGTCCATCTTCCATCAGGTGCCCATTCTTTGTCCTGAGAGTTCTGGTTGAACAGCTAAATGAGTGGTATGTATGCAATTCCTCCCAGGATTATGAGAGCATGTCCTCTAAAAGGGGATATGGGAGTAGTGAAACAATAATTGATGGAGGAAATGAGTATATTTCAAGTATGTTAGTGGCTTCAAATGGTGAAACAGATATGGATGGAAGCAAATGATAAATTAAAATTTGAATATATTCATTTTGTGGAGCTCAAGGGACCGCCAATGGAAAATGTCTTTTAAGCAGAGGTCTGAACTGAAGTTGGAAAGGTGACACCATCAGAATGTAGGTGGGAATTAAAAAAGAAAGAAGGCCGGGTACAGTGGAGCACACCTGTAATCCCAACAATTTGAAAGGCAGATGTGGGAGGATTGCTTGAGCCCAGCAGTTCAACAGCAGCCTGAGCAATATGGTGAAACCTCGTCTCTACAAAAAATACAAATATTAGCTGGGTATGGTAGCACGCAACTGTAGTCCCAGCTACTTGAGTGACTGAGGTGGGAGGATTGCTTGAGCCCAGAAGGTTGAGCCTGCAGTGAGCCAGGATGGCCCCACAGCACTCCAGCCTGGGTGACAGAGTGAGACACTGTCAAAAAAAGAAAAAAAAAAAAAAAAAAAAAAAAAAAGGGAATAATGATATATGAGACAGACCTCAAATAGACTGAGAAGAGGAGAGTCAAGGTTTGCGCTACCAGACACACTGATTTGTTTTTATTTTTACCTACTTTTAAAGTAATGAATAGTTGGCCGGGTGCGATGGCTCAAGCCTGTAATCCCAGCACTTTGGGAGGCCGAGACTGGCGGATCACGAGGTCAGGATATCGAGACCATCCTGGCTAATCCGGTGAAACCCCGTCTCTACTAAAAAATAAAAAAAATTAGCCGAGCGAGGTGGCGGGCGCCTGTAGTCCCAGCTACTCAGGAGGCTGGGGCAGGAGAATGGCGTAAACCCGGGAGGCGGAGCTTGCAGTGAGCTGAGATCCCGCCACTGCACTCCAGCCTGGGCGACAGAGCGAGACTCCGTCTCAAAAAAAAAAAAAAAAAAAAGGTAATGAATAGTTCGATTTTTAGAATCTTGAAATGGTATTTACACAGAGTTTCCTTCCCACCCGTGTCCCAGTCATACATTTCCCTTGCCTGTAGGCAATGTCATCATTTATATCTTTTCAAAGATCAGCTGGGCGTGGTGGCTGACGCCTGTAATCCTAACACTTTGGGAGGCTGAGGTGGAAGGACGTTTGAACCCAGGAGTTCAAGACCAACCTGGACAACATAGCGAGACCCTGTCCCTATTTATGTAATTATATATATATTCTAAACAGAAAATGTTAAAAAATGATAATCTATGCATGTACCAGTAAATGCCTTTATTATTTCTACACTCCCCATATTTTTCAAACACAAATAGTAATATACCATTTACTTAACTTATTTAAACAATTCCTGAGTGATGGATATTTAAAGTGTTTTCAACTTTTGCTATTATGAACAAAACAACCATGAGTAACTGGAATGCAATTTTTTTAAAAAGAAATGGGTGAAAAAGATAAACTAATAAAGAGGCTTGAGGAGGTCATTAATGGCTCTTGCTCCTACAGCGCCACTCAAACTACATTAACAGGAGCCATCAATAATCTCCACCCCAGCTCATCTCTGTTGGACACTGCATGCTGTCATGCTTCTCCCTTGGCCTCTGTCACACCCCCTTCCCATTGGTTTTCCACTCGCTTATCTGCTCCTTGTCAGACCTCTGGCTCTCGTCTAAATCTATACTGTCCTTTTCTTTTTCTTTTTCTTAAAGGCAGAATCTCGTTCTGTTGCCCAGGCTGAAGTGCAGTGGTGCAATCTCAGCTTACTGCAACTTCCACCTCCCAAGTTCCAGAGATTCTTCTGCCTCAGCCTCCCGAGTATCTGGGATTACAGGCGCATGCCACCATGCCCAGCTAATTTTTGTATTTTTAGTAGAGACGGGGTTATACCATGTTGGCCAGGCTGGTCTCGAACTCCTGACCTCAAGGGATCCGTCCACTTTGGCCTCCCAAAGTGCTGGGATTACAGGCATGAGCCCCTGCACCCAGCCTAAATATCCTAAGCGAGGCAGGGCAACTGTAAGAAGTTATTCTGTGGTTACACTTCTGGAATCTAGAAAGGGCTTTAGGTATAAACGCATTATGAAAACTAACAGTCTTACTAATAGGGATACATTAATATCATTCCTCAATATTTACTAGCCATGTGACCTTGGACAAACTCATTGACCTTTCTGAACCTTACTGTCCTCACTTGTAAAATCAAAAGAATAATAGTATTCCTTTCATAGGGTGGTTGTGAGGATGCAATGAAAAGATGTATGTAAGCACTCAGAAATAATATTCAGCAGTCACACTCTTTGCAGAAGATAATGAAAAGCATTTCATAGTAACATCTCATTGCATTTCAGCTAATATAGAGCTATCCCCAGATGGGCACCTGGGAATTCCTTTCCCCATCTTTGTCTTTTGGTCTTTTCTATTTTACCCTATTGCACATCCCCCAGGGTCCATGCTTCATCCTGCCAGAGCCACAGGAGGTTCAAGGCCAAAGTCAAGTTGGGAAGACTGAAGGTGGCTTCTTATGGCTTTCCATGGTGATTTCTGCAAAGCAAATAAATCTACTTCAAAAAATTATCCTCTTTCTACCTAGGGTAGGGAGATCTCTGTCTCCCTGTAGTTTAATACTATAGGTTGAAGGAGAAGGGCTAAGTAAGGAGGCAGATAATATAAAAGTAGACTATACTTTTTGAAACCTTGGTAGTGAAGGGAAGAGAGACAGAAACACTAATAACGGGGTTAAGGTTGCAATCATTTGAAATTTAGGCTTGTTTACAGTCTATTCAATATTGTATGTTGAATGACGCAGTCCAAGCTGGGAAAAATAGGCTTTTGTAGAGGAGTGTGCTTCTCTTCTAGACCAGAGAGGTTGGCTCATTCTGGAGCACTCAAAGCAACCAACTCTAACTTCACCAAAGTAGAAAAACTACCCTCTTAACAAAGAAATTCTTTGCAGTCCTTGGTGCCCTGGGCCAATTTTTGAAGTCAAAAGACCTCAACACATTTTTGTTGTTTTTATCAATTTAATACATTCACTTACTATTATTATCTGCCTTTAAAAATATCTGACTTTAGGGATGACAGTTTTCACTATCCTGGTGAGTTAACCCTAAAACTAATAAGTGTCTCCATGGTACAGCCAAAGTTACAAAGCTAGATTGAATCTGCAGATACCAATGATGGTTGGTGTTTGCTTACCCACTAATCACTAACAGACTTGACTCCCAGGGGTCTTAAATGTTGGGGTGGAAGATGGTGGATCAGTCTACAGTGCTTACTTCCTGACAGCAAATCAGGAAGTTGATCTTTTTTTACATTTAAATTTAATTTTTATTTTACTGTGGTAAGAATATTTAACATGAGAGCTACCCTCTTAACAGATTTTTTTTTTTTTTTTTTGAGACGGAGTTTTGCTCTTGTTGGCCAGGCTGGAGTGCAATGGCACGATCTCGGCTCACTGCAACCTCCACTTCCCAGGTTCAAGCGAATCTCCTGCCTCAGCCTCCCGAGTAGCTGGGATTACAGGCATGTGCCACCACGCCCGGCTAATTTTGTATTTTTAGTAGAGACGGGATTTCTCCATGTTGGTCAGGCTGGTCTCAAACTCCCGACCTCAGGTGATCCGCCCGCCTCGACCTCCCAAAGTGCTGGGATTACAGGCATGAGTCACCATGCCCGGCAACAGATTTTTAAGTGTGCAATACCATGTTGTCAACTATAGGCACATTATTGTACAGCAGATTTCTAGAACTTATTCATCTCACATAACCGAAACTTTAACAACTCCCTGTTTTCTCTTCCCTTCCTCTGCTCTCTGCTTCCATATATATAACTATTTTAGGTTTCTCATATAAGTGGAATCATGCAATATTTGTCCTTCTGTGGCTGGTTTATTTTACTTAGCGTAATGTCCTTAAAGTTTCATCTATGCTGTCGCATATTCAGGATTTCCTCCTGTTTTAAAGCTGAATAATATTCTATTGTATGTATACACAACATTTTCTTATCCATCCATCTATTGATGAACATTTAGGTTGTTTCCACATCTTGGCTATTATGACTAGCGCTGCAATGAACATAGGAGTGCAAATATTTCTTTGAGATCCTGATGTCAATTCTATTGGATAAAATTTCTGAAATAAAGAACTCCCACAACTCAACAGCAAAAAAACTAACACCTGATTTTAAAATGGACTAAGGACTTGAATATACATTTCTTAAAAAAAAAACACATACAGATGGCCAATGGGTATATTAAAAAATGTTCAATTCCACTAATCATCAGGAAAATATAAATCAAAACCACAATGAGGTATCACCTCACTCCTGTTGATATGACTGTTACCAAAAAGACAAAAGATAAAAGGTGTTGGTGAGGATGTGGTAAAACTGGAACACTTGTTTGCTGTTGGTGGAAATGTAAAATGATACAGTCACTATGGAAAACAGCATGGAGGTTCTTCAAAAAGTTGAAAATATAACTACCATATAATTAGCCATCTACTTCTGAGTACTTATTTAAAAAGTTGATCTTGATTGACAACCTGAAGTTAGAGAAAATATGGGAAAACTCTTCCACCACACATTCAGTCTCTTTGGATGGCAGTTTATTTAGATGTATCCTAATTTCAAATTGTTTTGACCCAGCAATTCTACTTCTTGTATTGAAAGCTGTAAGTACAAGATGTATGTACAAGGTATTGCAGATGTATGTTCTTTGCAGCATTGTTTGATAAATGTATCCATCTTTCACTAAAAATAAAACTGAAAGCAACTAAAATGTTTATAAGTATGGAACTGATTTTATATATTATAATACAGCCACCAATATTACATAATACATATGTAAAAAGAAAAATAATAGTCAATTTTTGTTTCGGAGACGGGGCCTTGCTCTGTCATTCAGGCTGGAGTGAAGTGGCATGGTCATAGCTCACTGCAGCCCCAAACTCCTGGGCTCAAGCAGTCCTCCTACCCCAGCCTCCTGAGTAGCTGGGACTACAGGTGCATAGATGTAGCCACTGAGCCTGGCTAATTCTTTTTTCATTTTTTTTTAGAAATGGTGTCTCTCTGTGTTGCCTAGGCTGGTCTCAAACTCCTGGCCTCAAGTGATCCTCCCATCTCAGCCTCCCAAATAAGTTTTTTTTTTTTTGAGACAGGGTCTCACTCTGTCACCCAGGCTGGAGTGCAGTGGCACAATGTTGGCTCACTGAAACCTCTGCCTCCTGGGTTCAAGCAATTCTTCTGCCTCAGCCTCCCAAGTAGCTGAGATTACAGGTGCCTGCCACCGCACAGGGCTAATTTTTGTATTTTTAGAAGAGACAGAGTATCACCATATTGACCAGGATGGTCTTGAACTCCTGACCTCAGGTGATCCGCCCACCTCGGCCTCCCAAAGTGCTGGGATTATAGGCGTGAGCCACCGTGCCCGACCCCAAATAAGTATTTTACATGTATACCCTCATTTGATATACACAACAGCTCTACATGTAAAGTGACCATGCATCTTGATTTACCAAACGGTCTCCACTTATACCTGTCACAATATAATGATTAGTAGTGCCCCCTTCATTCTCAAAAGTACCTCTCTTGGACAGTAAATTACGTGGTCACCTTATCTATGAGGAGGTTACTGTCATCACCTTATTGAACAGCTGAGGAAAGGGAAGTGTTAAGTAACTTTCCCACATTCACACAAGTAGAAGGAGAGACCAGAAGAGATTGCCCATGATCTCAGAATACAATCCTGAATTTCTTGGGGCAAAGAAATGTCGCCTGTCTCTCTAGGACACGATTGGCTTCCAATCAAAGCTTGAGAAATCAGCCCTGAAAACTTGGGAAATCCTAGTGGCAGGCTTGCAGATGGAAGGGAGGGTAGGACAGTTAAGTCTGTCCATTTTCTCATAAAAGTATATCATTATTCCACCTGAGAGGTTTTTATCATCATCCCTAGGAGCTCGTCACTTTTCTTTGCCAATCTTTGACTCCCTCTCAGGAATTATGGCCTGGTTTTACTTTTCTGTGTTGACATTTTACTTTTTTTTCCCCCACCATTCCGTCTGTTCTCTTTCCCTGAACTCCTGACAGAGGTGATGCTTTGAGGGCAGGGGTAATCACAGGCATAATGATATTTATCTAACTTATCTATAGCATGCTAGGATCAGTCCAGCTAAACTAGGTAAATTCCTCTTGTGTTTACTGTTTTACTGGAAGTCAACTTATCTGGAAAGGCTGAACAGTACAGAGAAAGAGGTTAGAACTTCAGGAAGTTAGGACACTTCTTTGGGTTCAGTGGTGAATATACTGGCTGCCAAATTGTTATCTCATATCATGCTCAAAATAACCCTGAAAGGTAGGCAGTATTGTCCTAATTTTCTGATGTGGAAATTATAAAGCACATAAATAAATCTCACTAAATTCAAACATATGTATCCATTCTTAACTCTTTCTTAACTTGGTATCCCAAAATGCTCATCACCAACCCAATGGAAGTCAGAGAGGAAAACAATAACCTTTACTGATTGCAGTTGAAATATTCTACTTTTATAAATTTTACAAAAACATATGGCCTTGGGTCAGGTGTGGTGGCTCATGCCTGTAATCCTTAGCCTTTGAGAGGCCAAGGCGGGCAGATCACCTGAGGTCAGGAGTTCAAGACCAGCCTGGCTAACATGGTGAAACCCCATGTCTAAACTAAAAATACAGAAAATTAGCTGGGCATGGTGATATGCGCCTGTAATCCCAGTTACCAGGGAGGCTGAAGCAGGAAAATCATTTGAACCAGGAGGCAGAGGTTGCAGTGAGCCAAGATCATGCCATTGCACTCCAGCTTGGGCAACAAAGTGAAACTCCGTCTCAAAAAAAAAAAAAAAAAAAAAAAAAAGGCCTTGTGAACACATTAATATAGTTCTTCCAGGACCTTGGAAAGTTCCCATGAAATTGAGGGTCCTGATGTTTAAGCTTTATTAGTTTCCTGAAAAATCTATAAATCCATTTCTGATAACAGAGATAGAATTTGGTAGATGAGGGAGAAATTCCTAACTTGTATGTTACTGGCAGCTGATACATAAAGAAATTGACACCGTAAACCTTCACAGTGGCAGGGTAGGACTTGGTGACTTGCCTCAGGCAGTGGATCAAAGTTGCTCCAGAGTGTGGGATCTAATGGCATAGACTGTGGTCCCTGCAGAGTAGGTAGTGAGCATGGTGAGTGATTTCTGGCGCTCACTGCTTCCTGTGATTAACAGAACATAGCTATTAAGCATTATGGTAAAAGGGCCTGCAGAACTGCCAGGGGAGTTTGTGTTCCAGAGGAGGGGAGGCTGACTTGGGGCTTCACAGTTCTAAGTGATGGCCTCAAACCTGTCTTTACAGAAGTTGGCCACTTCTGTTGTTGCTTAGGTACCCTCCTACTAGCATCCACTGTAGCTGCACAGTAATTATAATCATGTGTATAAGTGTTCTGTGAATTAGAGCTTCGACGTAATTTTGAAATAGTTGAGATGAAAACGTTAGACTAGATTACAAATCCATCTCATTATCTCAAGGAATGCACCATTACATTCGCCAATGATGTGAGGTTGTTTGAATATCAACTGTGAATATAACATCAACTGGCTAGGTGTGGTGGCCCCCACCTGTAATCCCAGCACTTTGAGAGGCCAAAACAAGTGGATCAGCTGAGATCAGGAGTTCAAGATCAGCCTGACCAACATGGTGAAACCCCATCTCCATTAAAGAAATACAAAAATTAGCTGGGTGTGGTGGTGGGCGTCTGTGGTACCAGCTACTCAGGAGGCTAAGGCATGAGAACTGCTTCAACTTGGGAGGTGGAAGTAGCAGTGAGCTGAGATCACTCTGTCGCCCAGGCTGGAGTGCAGTGGTGTGATCTTGGCTCACTGCAACCTCCTCTTCCCAGATTCAAGCGATTCTCCTGCCTCAGCCTCCTGAGTAACTGGTATTACAGGCGCGCGCCAGGACACTGGGCTGATTTTGTATTTTTAGTAGAGATGGGGTTTCACCATGTTGGCCTGGCTGGTCTCAAACTCCTGACCTTAGTGGATCCACCAGTCTCGGCCTCTCAAAGTGCTGGGATTATAGGCGTGATACATTAGATATATTGAGTTTTAGGTTCCCGTCCCGTGAGAACACCATAGGAGACATTAAGTGGTGTCTAAGACTGGAAAGTGCTCTGTAGATATACATTTGGAGCTTGTCAGTGTATGAAAGGTAGTCAAAGCCATGGGAATGGATGAGTTTGACCAAGACACTGGGTAATGGGAAGCAAATAGAGCCAACAACAGAATTTTGGGATCACTACCTTAATATTACTTGCCAGGGCTGTTTGCACATACAGTGGTGTCTTTCATAAGTGTATTTGGGAAGAAAGCATTTTTAGCAAATATGAAATTGCTCCTGTAGGGGAGCATCAAGTTGCCTTGGGATTGTGCCCTCTCCATTTAAGAGTCTCGGCCGGGTGTGGTGGTTCACCCCTGTAATCCCAGCACTTTGGGAGGCCGAGGCGGGCAGATCACCTGAGGTAAAGAGTTTGAGATCAACCTGACCAACATGGTGACGCCTCGTCTCTCCTAAAAATACAAAATTATCTGGGTGTGGTGGCACATGCCTGTAATCCCAGCTACTTGGGAGGCTGAGGCAGGAGAATCGCTTGAACCCGGGAGGCAGAGGTTGCAGTGAGCCAAGACTGCACCATTGCACTCCAACCTGGGCAACAAGAGTGAAACTCCGTCTAAAAAAAAAAAAGTCTCAAGATTATCCAGTTGACTGAGGAGAGTGGATGGTGGTGACAGACTTCAGAGTTTAACACAATGTTTCTGGTTGCTCCTCCTTCTCTGACTCTTCTGCTGACTTTTACTATTGAAAAGCATGCACAGTGCCAATCCCATTGCTTTTCCTGCTCTTCCTTTATTGTCTCTCTTAAAAAGTCAGTGGTGTGGCAAGCAGGGCATGTACCTTGAAAATAGGCAGACCTGGTTTAGAATCCCAGCTAACTTTGGCCATGGGCAAGTTACTTAGTCTCTCTAATCCTCTGTTTTCCACATCATAAATCTGAACTAACAATATCTGCCAGGCAGAGTTGCTGTGAGGACTGGAAACAGTGTGTAAAAGCACCCTGCAAAAAACCTGATGTACTGAAGCTGTGCTTACCATCATCAGACAGGTCATCTACCCTAATGGATTTTTTTTCTTGTTCCTTCTTTCTGCAAAAAAACACAAAGAATCTAATCTGATAAGGATTTTGCCCTCATTCAATAAAAATGAGACTGGATTTTCATATTGTTGAAGAGATGATTAGGACTCCCCTTTAAAACCAGAGATGCTAAAATCCTTAAATTATCTGGAAACATTCTTATTAAATTTTGCTGATGAAGAATCAATGCTGAAGTTTTTTTTTTTTTTTTTTTGTTTTTTTTTTTTGTTTTTTTTGTTTTTTTTTTTGTCTCTTTCCCTTCTCTTTTTGGGGAAATCAGAATTCCTGTTCTGAAATGTAAGTAGATCTTTATCTTAAAAATAGGTTGACAAGGACATCTCTCTCCTTTTTCTTTAAGCAGATGGTAATTTGTGATTTTTTTCCCCTGGTGTTGGATTCTGCCTGGAGGCATTAGGTGTGGACATTAGGACATAGTCAATGTTCCAACATAATTCCTTACCAGTAGATACTAGTTTCTGCAAGTAATTTCTGCACTGAAATTTTGAGTTCTAATATTAGTCCTTCACTCCACTTCCATGTTTTTAATTAGGTTCTGGCCATTTTACCTAGAAACAACACTGCCCCTCACATTAGACACTTTTAACACTGAGTTTCATTGTCTTCCTCTAAACTCTTTCTTCTGGCTGTCCAAATTTCTTCAGTGCCATTATTCTCCTGGTGATACAAGTTCAAAAATCAGGAGGCTGGGTGGCTGAAAAACATGATCAAAGACCCTGATCATTCCTATCTTTCTGTTCACCCATCTTCGTCTTCAGGCCAGCTTCCCTCTTGGTTACAAAATGGCTTCCAGAGATCTAGGCATCACCCTAGATACCCCAATGTTCAGATGAAGCAGACAGTAGTTTCTCTTGTATGTGTAATATGAATAAAGAAATATTTCCCTAAAGTCCTTCAGCAGACTTCTCACATCTCATTGGCCAAAACATGCTCATTTTAAAAACAATCAGTCACTGGTAAGGAGTATAGGGTTGTCCTGATTGGCTTAGATTAATCAAGATATGGCCCTGAGCCAGGGATAGTGTCATCTTCCCTGATGTGTAGATACCCAAATAAAATGGGAGTTCTTCTAACAAGAAAAAAGGGGAACATCAAAAGAAGTAAGATATATGATTCCGGTTTCCTTCTACCATCTTAGTCCAAGCCCTGGACTAGCATCTCAAGGACAACTGTGATACTTTCCCAACTGGTCTCCCCACATTTTTCCCTCACAATTTTGTTGGATTTATCTTCCAGAAACACTGCTTTTCCACTTAGCCCTTTTGTTTAAAAATGCCATTGGTTCTCTCTAACCTTCAGAAAAACATTCAGACATACCATAGAATGTTTAAACCATAAAACATAAGAGTTGGAAGGCCCAGGGAGCTTGGAATGTCAAAAGCTAGCACCAAGAATATTAGCTGTGAGCTAGACTAGGAAACATGGATGTGTGGTCTTAGCTAAATACCTCTTTTGCTTAACCAAACGAACAGTATACAGAAATCTCCCTAAAAGAACAATCTTCAAGCTAAGTTAAGTAACTTTCTAAGGAGGTGTATAAGCACAGATTTTTCTTTTAAGAAAATCAATTTTGGCTTGTTCTCTCTGAAGGCTAGCCTTAAGTTTCATACAAATTCTTTTTTTTTTTTGGTGGGGTCTCTCTCTGTCACCCAAGATGGAGTACAGCAGTGTGATCACAGCTTGCTGCAACCTCCGCCTCCTAGGTTCAAGTGATTCTTCTGCCCCAGCCTCCTGAGAAGCTGGGACTACAGGCACACACCATCACGCCTGGCTAATTTTTGTATTTTTAGTACAGATGGGGTTTCACCATATTGCCAGGCTGGTCTCAAACTCCTGACCTCGTGATCCACCTGTCTTGGCCTCCCAAAGTCTTGGGATTACAGGCGTGAGCCACCATGCCCGGCCCTACAATTTCTTTTCTTTTTTTTATTTTTTTGAGAAAGAGAAAGAGATAGAGAAAGACAGAGAGAGAGAGAGAGAGATAATGTCTTGCTCTGTCACCCGGGCTGAAGTGCAGTGGCATGATCATGGCTCACTGCCGCCTTGGCTTCCTTGGCTCAAGCGATCCTCCTACCTCAGCCTCCCCAGTAGCCGGGACTACAGGCCTGTGCCTACCATGCCCGGCTAATCTGTGTGTGTGTGTGTGTGTGTGTGTGTGTGTGTGTGTGTGTGTGTGT